>NW_024804165.1:0-5813 GCF_019175285.1 Sceloporus undulatus
AGCCAATTTTCGAACATTATGGCTCTCTAACTTTACATAATGATGTGCAGATGGGGTGTAGGGATTTTTTTTTAATGCCTCCAATGCTATAGCATAATAAGCTCTCCCTCCTAAAAAAAAAATCTTTTTCCATAATGGCCATTAATAGTGCCAGTCCCAGCTGCTACAACGTTGAGCCACTCTGTTCTATACGGAACTGAAATTCCTTTCCTACAGAACATTCACTTACAGGATGTTTTTGCCTCCCATTGGCATGGAAGAGATATGCATAGTATGCAAATGCCATGTAGCATAACCTGTAAACCATCGCAAGTTTTTCACTTAGTTACGTTTCTTGTATACCATTGCAAAGGGTGGGTTAAAATCCTTTAAATATATAGGTCAGACCATTTGATTGATGATAGATAGATAGATAGATAGATAGATAGATAGATAGATTTGACCTCAAGTTTTCTGCCCCTGCTTGTATTCATGCAAAATCATCAGGTTACTACATGGTTCCACAGCATGAGTCTCTCTCTCTTTCTTTCACGCACACACATACATTTTTCTTTCTCCAAGAACAAAAAGTAACCCCCCACAACTCGAACTTATTTTACATCTACAAAAATCCTATGTGGGTCTACTCTGATGGCAGCACTGAGTTCAGTAGGACTTACTCCCAGGTAACTGAGTGTATGACTGCGGCCAAAATAAGTGAGATGGGAGTGAAATGAATAAAAAATGATCACACCAGATATTTTCCCTTGAAAATTATTAAAATTCATAGCTCAGAGGTGCGAATGCTTCTTTAAGAAAGGTACTTATGTTATCCCCAAAATAGCACCAGTACCATGTGATAGTTTCAGTTGCTATGGTTACTACACATTTGTTATTTAATAGCAAAGAAAATAGATGCACAAAACATGCTAATTATAACTGGTACGATTTCCCCCCCAAATCTTTTAGATGAATATGCATATATGTTTTATGCATAAGGGATAGGAATGTCCTTCTTCAGTAATATATATATATATATATATATATATATATATATATATATATATTGGTGGGGGAAATTTTTTTAGTGTCTGCCTGGGAGATACTGATGTGGTTATTTTAATAGAGATTATAGGGAGGCTGAAAAATTGTAGACAACGGTATTTTGTATAAAGTACTGCAGTTTTCTCTTCAGCTCGCAGAAGAATGATAGCATTGGAATAACAAGGCATTCACAATCTACTCAGTTTGCTTCACTGTAGCGTTTTAAAAAAAGCTTATAGACAGATAGATAGATATAGATATAGGCATAAATTTAGGCAGGAGGTGGATATCAAAGGACCTGGGGACCAAATGTGGCCTCAGATCTATTTTTGCAGTTCTAGGGTCCCTCTCAGGACCCTTTCCCCA
Source organism: Sceloporus undulatus (assembly GCF_019175285.1). Classification (NCBI taxonomy): domain Eukaryota; kingdom Metazoa; phylum Chordata; class Lepidosauria; order Squamata; family Phrynosomatidae; genus Sceloporus; species Sceloporus undulatus. The sequence continues at coordinate 1,390 of NW_024804165.1, forward strand.
ATAGTAAAAAGTGTTAAGCAAGAAAATACAAAATACAAAACTGTTGCTGTCAAAAGGCTGCAGGAGTTGAAATTCTCCTTTTCACAAATTGCAGAGTCCCACCTAACCTATTAAAAGTTTTTTTTATTTAAAAATCATTTTTTAACCAAATTTTCCATCTCTTCTGCCCTCCCTGCTTTCCACATTGTTTGAGGTTCAATACAGCCCCTCTTACATCCTCAGTGTGAGTTTGCTTCAAGTCGACTGCCAACTTAATAGCAACCCCATGAATTTCATAAGGTTTTCTTAGGCATGTCCTAGAAGTGTGAAATTGACTCTCCCCCTTCCCAGTTTACTTCTTTCAACAATATAGCTGTAGGTTCAAATGCCACTGTTTGCTCCAGTCAGCCAGGGCTAGGTTGGCAACTGTCATCCAGAGGACTTTTTCTTCAGCCGCTCCAAGACTGTGGAATGACCTGCTGGAAGAGCATTAAAGACTAGTCTCTTCCAAAAGGCTCATCCAGATGATTTTTAAGCTATGAATTTTAAATTTCAAATTTCAAATGTGGAATGTGCACATCTTGTTTGTTCTTTTCATTGGTGTGTGTTTTAACATGTCTTTTTAACTGATGTTGTTTGTTCGTTTATTGATGTTGTTCCCCACCTTGATCTGTGGGAGGAGGCAGGTACAATAAATAATAGTAATAATAATAATAATGATAGTATTGAAGAACATAAAGGAAGTGAAGACTTTTCACTTGGAGTACATCCAAACTAAAGAATTTGTACAATTTGATACTGTTTTAACTGCCATGGCTTAGTACTATGGAATTTGGGCATTTGTAGTTTTCCAAGCTATTCAGCTTTCTCTGTCAGAGAGCTCTGGTGCCACAACAAATTACAAATCCTAGGACTCCAGGGAAGGGAGCCATGGCATTCAAAGCGGTGTCAGACTGCATTATTTCTGCAGTGAGGATGCAGCCATAGACAAAAAAATATATTTTGCTCCAATTCAACTTCACATATGCACTACAAATGGTGGGGAGCAGGGGCTCAGAAAGAGATTGAGTGAGATAGCTGGTGATAATTGGTCATAATATTGAGCATTCATTTTGGGAAATGTGGAGATTAGGTTTATAGGTTAAAATCCTGGACAGCTCAAATATCAGTAGTTCTGTGTGTGGAACTGCTCTATAGTTGGTTCTGTGGCTGGTGGAGTGGCACAGTGTCCAGCTATGTCCCTAGGCAAGTCATACTCTCTTAGCCTCAGGGGAAGACAATGACAAACATCCTCTGAACAAATTAGCCAAGAAAACCCCATATGTCAGAAATTGCCATATGTCAGAAATTACTCGAAGGCACACAACTACAACAAATGTCCCCATACCCAGATGTGAAATTATTACACCATCCATTCATTTCTGCTGGAATATTCAGGAGGGGCATGTGCACATGGGCAAAATTAAGCAGTTTCCCCTTGTCCTTATGGTGACCTGTCTTCACCGTGTAGGGCAAAATCTGCGATGTTGTTTGTTGCCACCACACTGATGCTATTTGCTGCCCCTAAGGTCAGAACAAAGCATCCAGCCTTGTGATCATTGTTAACTACCTCATTTCCTATTTCAGAGAAAGTGACTCACACCAGCAACATTAGCACAAACCAACACTGCGGAACACAGAGGTAAACAACCACCCAACGTTGCTTTGGAGTACAGATGTAATGGGGGAAATCCAGGGAAACTCTGGGGCCAGAATACCCCAGGAGCAGCCCGGAGTATTCTGGCCAATGTAGAAGATCCCAGGAGATTTCATGTGTGGCTACGGGGACATAGCCAGACACATTTCCAAACGTCCCAACTTGCCAACCCCAGAATGACTGTGGAGAAGCTGCAGTGGCTCTAAAATAAGTTCAGTGGACCTTATTCCTTGAAGAAGGGAGTGCCATTAAAATGCACTCATATAATACATTCTTTAAAATATACCAGTTAAAAAGTAATAATTTAAAATTGACTGAGTAGGCCTGCCAGAAGAGATGTGTCTTTAATGTTGTTTAAATGCTGTCAGTGTTTTCAGCTGCTATATCTCTTCCAAAAGGCATACACAGAAAGTAAGACATACACAGGTGTAAGGTTGACTTATGGCTGAGTATGCCACTAACAGGATGCTAGCCACTGTATTAAAAAGCCACACACTGAGTCCCATTCTTGTCTTTTTCTTTCCAAAATCCCATCCCCTGCCACTGATGCCTGGTGTCTTTGATGTCAGAGATTCAGAGAATCATTCCAAAGTAATGGAACTATTGGAGGAACCTATTGGTCTTTAAAGTTCCGACTAAAGTCAGAATGTACCCACTGACATTGGAGCCACCAGCTTTCAGTGCCATCTCCACCCCACAGGTAAAAGGAGTTCTTTTTCCTCCTTGTATGGTCTGAAGTAGGATCTGCAAATCTTCCACTTTTGTTTCCTCTCATAGCTGAGTTTTTAAAAAAACAAACCTCAGGCTTCTCTAAATGTTTTGATGTCAAAATATTCTTGGCAGTTTCTTGATACATGGCTATTTGCTGAACAGACTACCCAATATTTTAAATCTGCATTGGACACCTTTGTGACATTTCTTTATGCATTTGATTGTTGATATTTGAAGGGTAGCAAGCCATTCTGTTTGGCATTTTGACAGCATTTGATAGCTGAGTTATTTAATACTGCACAACAGCCAAGTTATTTAATATTGGATCACCATGAATCTGCTCATCTAAAGGGGACTTGGCCACCTCTTTTTACATAGCATCTTCCAAGCTGTGATTAAAATATTCTCCTCAGAGACACAATGCAGAAGTAACTCGCTTCCATCTGACTCATTCTGGCAAGGTCAAAAATGTGAGGAGGACCCAGTGACACATCTCTCTGCAAAAATGTGGGGAAATATCTCAAACCAGGGATGAAGCATCAGGTAAAAGTGAGTGAAGCACACTAAGGATGGGATGAATATGTGAACATATTTGAAAAAATGCTGGAAAAACCTGTTTCTTGAGTGCCAAGAAACCCTCATGAGAAGAATCCTGGACTAACAAGAATCTTTGCAGTTCTAGACTTGTTCTATGCTAAATTCACTCATAGTTGTTCTAAGTAGAAAATAGGATGTTTGTGCAGGAAACAACATTTTCTAGGCAGAAAACAATATTTCTGTGCAGATATTTTAAGTGCAGATCATGTCTTTTCTTGTACAGAAAATGGTGTCGCTTGAGGCTTATTCCTCACAAGATTTGCATGTGGTTGCAGAAATCTATTTTCTGCAGAGAAAATGCTGTTTTCTGTGCAAAACAGCCACATGCCAATTTTGCACAGAATAAGTCCTGAAATGCAAATAGTGATAAAAAAAACCTGCACAGTTTTCAATGATTTTTCACACACACACACAGAGAGAAAAATTGCTAAAATGATTTTTTTTGTTTCCTTTGGAATAAAAATTAGCGAAAAATTGACATGCTTTAATCACTCAGATGGGTGAAGCACCTGAACAAGCTTAGTAAAAGGGAAAGAAGGCTTGGATACTGGACCTTTCAGCTAGAGATAAACTTAATTTTTCATGTAAAAAACCTCAAAATAATATGTATTTATTTATTTTAAAAACAATGCAGGTAGAAAATTGGCAGAAACATGAGAGCTACACAATGGATTGCACTAAGCTTCATGTGTATGACAGTTTTCCCTACTGGACAGATGTTGGAAGTATGCAGTCAATGCATTACTTTTCAGGCCCTCAAGGAAACAAGGTTGGTCTCTTGAGGATGTCTGAAATTGAGAAGCTGAAAGAAGAAGAAAAGAAGATTGATGGGTGAGGCCTTTTGAGATATGTTTGCGCCTATTATGTGTCTTTGACACCAGTTTGTGACATCCTCTTGTAAAGTTTTTCTGGCAAGATTTATTCCAAGGAGATTTGCCATCTCCATCCTCTAAGACTGATCGGATATTATTTACCTAAGGTCATCTAACAGGCTTCCATAACTGAGCAGGAATTTGTACCCTGGTTTCTCAAAGTCCTAGGCTGAATCCACGCCAGCAAAGTAATCCGGCTCCAGTATGTAGTATTCTGCTCCAGTTTCACTCAGTTACCTACTGATAATAAAACAACTCAAATTGTATTCACAGCCACCCATTTTCCCCTGCCTGAATTCAAATTCTTAGAAAAAGGCATTTCTTCCCATGTCTGGAGAACAAGCTTCCCCCACCTTTTGATAACTCACTTTGCTGTTTTGATACTTGCAAATTACAGACAGGTTCTGTTTATTTGATGAGGGACATGTTCTTCCATCAGTTTTCCCTGCCTACAAAGTTTACTTGGGACTGCTCACATGCAAGTGTGCACTCCCAAGGCTTGCTACAGGTAGAGCAAAAGCCTCCTCCTTGGATGAATGGAATTTAACTGTGTAGTTTGGAAGCAGCAG
>NW_024804166.1:0-5811 GCF_019175285.1 Sceloporus undulatus
TTGTTGCCCTTACATAATTTGGTGGCAGCGGTGGGATAATAAAAGTCCCAGGCGCCTGCCACAATAGGAAGGAACTTTGTTACAGGGACGTCCGGCTGTACTTCCTAGGGCCGGGGAAGAGGACCGAAGGAGAAGCAGAGTGAGCTGGAGGACAAGGGCGGCAGCCTGGAGGACTGGAGGCCAAAACTCAGGAATGTGCCACCTAAAATCAGGACATGGCAAGCTTAGGTACAGGTCTACCAAGCCTGGCCCTCAGGGAGAGGTTACTCCCTCCTTTCCAACTGCAACTGTCCAGCCCTTGGTCAGACAAGTGAGGCAGGTACAGCTCTACCAAGCCTAAGCCTGGTGGAGAAAGTCCTCCCTCAGTTCCAACTATCCCTGCCCTGCCCTCAGTGAGAGAGAAGAGGCAGGTACAATTCTATCAAGCCTAGCGCTGGGGGAGAGTGTCCTTCCTCCATTCCACCTGCCACAGCCCTGCCCTCGGAGCGAGAGACGAGGAAGGTACAATCCTAGCCAAGGGAGAGGCCCTCCATTGCAACTGCCACTGCCCTGCCCTTTGAGAGAGAGACGAGGCAGGTACAGCTCCACCATGCCTAGCCCAAAGACACATGAAGGGCCCTCCATCCATTCCAACTGCCACCACACTGCCCTCAGAGAGATGAGGCAGGTACAACTCTACCAAGCCTAGTGGTGGAGGAGGTCTTCCTTCCATCCCAACTACCACAGCCCTGCCCTCGGAAGGAGAGATGAGGCTGGTACAGGTCTGCTAAGCTGAGCGCTGGTTGAGAAGGCCCTCCTTCCATCCCAACTGCCACAGCCCTGGCCTTGGAGAGAACAGCTGCCTAAGGCCTAGCCCAAGGACAGATAAACTGCCCATCGCCATACAACTGCCACCGCCCTGGCCTCAAATGGAGAAATGAGGCAGGCAGATCCATGATGCCTACCCTAGGGACAGATGACTGGCCCTCACTCCATTCTAACCTCTACAGCCCTGTCCCTAGAAAGAGAGGCATGGAGAGAAGCAGGAGGCAGATCCACCATGCCTAACCAAGGGACAAATAAAGGCCCTCCCTCCATTCGAACTGCCAGAGGGAGAAAATAACTCGCAGTATGTGCTGGACTTGATCCCCTTCTGCTCTGCCATTTCTGTTTCTTTTTGTGTCGTGTCTTTTTAAGACTGTAAGCCTGTTGTTTTAATTTTAATTTGTTTTAAATTAAAGCAATAGGAGATTATATAAGTGGATAAAAGATGTTACATATCTTTAAAAACATTATGAAGCTAGGTAATCTTTATTGATACATTTGCACTGGGGGCAAGGATCATAAGCAGAGTTGATACGTGTGGGTTAAAATATAAGAGAAAGATATCTATTGAAAATATTAAACAAATTAAGGAATATGTAGAAATAAATTAAGGAATATTTAAGGTTTTTTTGTGTCAGGAGTACAACAGTTGAACAAACTCCCTCGGAGTGTAGCGGAGTCTCCTTCCTTGCAGGTCTTTAAACAGAGGCTGGATGGCCATCTGTCGGGGATGCTTTGATTGAGAGTTCCTGCATGACAGAGGGGTTGGACTGGATGGCCCTTGCAATTTCTTCCAACTCTATGATTCTAGAGAGGAAGGAAGTCAGATGTGTATGTATATTTGAGTGATATACATACTCTACTGAGTAGAAATTTGGATAGGTAGATAAGGAGTTAGGTCTAGGTGGTAAAGGTAGTAAGAAGATGTAAAATATTAATGTGTGTAAGGTTTTTTTAGAGCATTTAGGAGGGGATTGTATGAATTGAATTGTTAAGCTTTAAGTGTGGTACTGGGTGGTTTGTGTTGTTATTGTGTTTGCTAAATTTTGTTATGAATAAAATCATTTTTTTAAAAAGGTTGTAAGCCTGAGGAAACCTCCTCTGAACCTTTTGGGGCCAAAGTATGGGGCATCCATACTTTAAATGAAATGGGAGAAGAAAAATAAGAAACAGCAGGACCCTTTATTCAATTTTATTTATTTATTTGTCAATATTTTAGTATGCCCATAAATAATATGAGTGTCAGGTTCCTACAAGACAATATACAGTTCATAGCTTATCTTTATGGAGATAGCAAAGGACAACCCCTAGGGAAGCCAGTATCCCTAACTCTCCCTTTCACCTTCCTGGATTTGCTCCTCTGTCAGAATAACCTGCTTGTATTTCTCCTCAGTTTCTTGTTGGCTTACAAGTGCAAGTGGTGGAAAGAGACCGTCCAGAGATGCATCTCCACATTGGGTAACGATGAAAAGAAACACCAGGACACTTTGTGCCTATTTTTAGGTAGCATTTATTTGCCTATACCTAAGTATGTCCATGAACAGAATGAGCTTTAAGTTCCTAGAAGAAAAGAGACAATTCATAGCAGTTCTTTATGGAAAGAGCAAAGGCCCCTTGCTAGGAAAGCCGGGGCCCCCTACTCTCCCTTTCGGCTTCCTGGATTTGCTCCTCCGTCAAGACGACGGGCTTGTATTTCTTCTCAAAGAGTTTCTCATTGGCCTCAGAGTGCAGGTGGTGGAAGGTGACGATCCTGAGGCGCTCGGGGAGGTGGCTGAACTCTTCCTCGTTGATGTCGGCATCCTTCATCCTGGCCCTGAGGACCCACCACTGGCCCCAGAAGCCGACATCGAGGAGGCGCCTGGGGAGCTCGGCCCACCGGGGCTGGAGGTGGGGGCAGCGGGCCAGGTAGAGGTCGGCGCCGGCATCGAAGGGTGCCTCGTAGACCACGGAGAGCAAGAGGAGGCTCTGGAAGCGGAGCCGGCCCTGGTCGCGCAGCTCCAGCAGGCGGCGGAGGTGGGCCTTGGCAGTGGTGCTGCGGGTCCCCGGCGAGAGGAGGAGGAGAGCGCCTGAGGCCTCCAGCAGCCCGGCCTCGAAGGAGGCCTCGCCGGGGCTCCGCAGACTGCAGCCTACTGCCCCGGACAGCACCGCAGCCCAGAGCCCGGCTAGGCCCGGCCGCCGACGGATGCCCCGCACCACCTCAGCGAAGGCCTCTGCGTAGTCCTGAAGTAGGCTGCTCCACCACAACGCTGGAAAACAAACAGCTTCATTTATATACCGCTTCATACTTTTTTAAAAACAGCTTCATTTATATACAGTTGTCCCTCCATATTCGCTAGGGTTCGGGAAGAAGACCCCCGTGAATATGGAAAAACCGCAAATAACAAAAACACTGTTTTACCTGAGAGGACACCTCTCTAGGAATCTCTAGGTCCTCCAATGCATCTCTGTGGTCAATGTCCAACATACAGTGACCATAGAATGGCACTGGAGTAGCTACAAATGGTCTTTCAGTGCAACTTTTAGTTAAAGTTGACCACGGAGTTGCACTGGAGGACCTAGACAGTCCTAGAGAGAACATGACCCTAAAGGCCAAGGACAGCCTGGGGATTCTGTTGGTCTACCGCCCACCCCATAGCCTAACAGACTCCCTGGCCAAGCTGACACAGCTGGTCTTGGAGCTGGTGTTGGAGTCCCCCAGGCTTCTTGTGCTGGGGGACCTCAACATCCCCTTCGGGGCCAGCTCACAAGAACTAACAGGTGCAGCTCGGGAGTTCATGGCTTCCATGACTGCCATGGGCCTGTCCCAGTTGGTCCAGGGTCCAACACATTGTGCTGGTAATGCACGCGATGTGGTCTTTAGTACGGACCAAGAACATCCGTGGGCGGAGGTAAATGATATTTCCCCCCCGTCATGGACGGACCATTTTCTGCTCAAGGTTGAACTGAATGCCACTATCTAAAATCCCCTCGGGGATGGGGGACCTATTAGAATGGTCTGCCCTCGGAGGCTGATGGAACCCAAAAGGTTCCAAGAAGCCCTAGAGGGAATTATGTTTGGGAACAATGGCTACTCTGTCGAAACCCTGGTTAATAATTGGAATAAGAACCTTACTGGGGTAATAGACAGTATCGCTCCCGAGCGTCCTTACCAGCCTGCTCCAAATAGAAGACCTTAGTATACATTAGAGCTACGCCAGATGAAGCGGGCTGTGCAATGACTAGAGCATTACTGGCGGAAACACCAGCGCATATCTGACAAGACACTCCATGAGAACATGTTACATTCCTATGGAGTGGCAATCGATGCAGCAAAGAATTCGTTCTGTGCTGCACGGATTGCATCAGCGGAGTCTCACCCAGCAGAGCTGTTCAGGGTGGTTAGGGAATTAACTCAATCGCCGGCTGCCCTGAACCCTTTACTAGAAATAACTAGAGCCTGCTGTGATGCTTTTAATGACTTTTTTGCTGACAAAATCTCTCAGATAAGAGCTGATCTTGACCTTCTCTGGACCCCTTGCAGATGAGTATTTACAGAGTGGTCTCCTTATTACCATTTTTGTGCAAGGTGATTGAGAGGGCAGTTGCCTTTCAACTCCAAGCTGTCTTGGATGAAGCCGATTATCTGGACCCATTTCAAACTGGCTTCAGAGTGGGTCACGGAGTTGAGACTGCCATGGTCTCCTTAGTCGACGATCTCCGTCTGGGCATCGGCAGGGGTAGCGTGTCCCTGCTGGTGCTCTTGGACATCTCAGTGGCTTTCGATACCATCGACCATGGTATCCTTCTGGAACGCCTGAGGGAGCTGGGTATCAGGGGCGCTGTGCTCCAGTGGCTCTGTTCCTACCTCATGGTGAGGCTGGGGGACAGCAGCTCTTGTAAAAGGGAGCTAAGTCCCTCAAGGCGCCATTCTGTCTCCCATGCTGTTTAACATTTACATGAAGCCGCTGGGAGAGATCATCCGGAGACATGGAGCTCAGTGTTATCAGTACGCTGATGACATCCAGATCTATCTCTCCATGACTGATACAGTGACTAAGGAGGGCATCTCTTTCCTGAATGCCTGTCTGGAGTCAGTAATGAGCTGGATGAAGGAAAACAAACTCAGTTTGAATGCAGAGAAAACAGAGGTACTTGTGATAGGCGCCCCAAACCTAGACAGGGAAATTTGCCACCCAGTCCTGGATGGGGGTCATACTTCCCCTAAAGGACAAGGATCGCAGTTTGGGAGTACTCTTGGATTCATCCTTACAATTGTCATCACAGGTGGATGCGATGACCAAGAGTGCTTGGTACCAGCTTCGGCTGCTACGCCAGCTGCGTCCCTGTCTGGACCAAAAGGACCTTGAAACAGTAGTACATGCACTGATTTCTATAATGCGCTCTACATGGGGCTACCTTTGTACCAGGTTCGGAAACTTCAGTCGTTCAAAACGCTGCAGCCAGATTGGTCGCTGGAACTTCCAGGTCAGACCATATAACACAGGTATTGAGATCTCTCCACTGGCTGCCTATTAGCTTCAGGGCTCAATACATGCTCTGATGGCCTTTAGGGCTGAAGGGCGGGGCATAAACACCACGATCATAAACAAGCGTATAAACTAACTGCCCGGACGGAAAGGAGGGCTGGACGGCTGCAGCTCCCAAGCCCCACCGGGGATTAGAACCCCGCTCCCTCCGCCTGCCTCCCAGCCCCGCCTCGGCCCGACTCAGGACAGAGGAGGCTCCGCTGCCGAGGCCTCGGGCCCTGGCGCTCACCCAGGCGCCCGCCGCGTAGCCGTTGCCACGGAGACCGCTTCTCGCCCGCCTTGCCCTCCTCGCTCTGGGGAGCCGCCATGGCCGGTGCGCGCGGACCCGGAAGTATTTCCGGCCGGACCGCAAAGAGCGACGGACTTCCGCCGCCTCTGCGCCGCAGGTAGAGATAGGAACTCGAAGAGTGATACACAGGCAGAGAGTGCGGCGATATTGTGGGCCTTCAAGGTGGATTCTGACTTTGACGGCGACCCAAAG
>NW_024804167.1:0-5809 GCF_019175285.1 Sceloporus undulatus
ATATATATGCATATCAATATCCATATCTATGTCTCTCTGTGTCTATATATATATATATATATATATACACACACACACACACACATAGATATATAGATAAGTAGATATGCCTGAGCACACATACATACAAAAATCTGCTCTTGTGCGTGGAGGCATGTCAAAGAGAACTCAACATTACACCTTTATCAGAATATGTGTGTGTGTGTGTGTGTGTACAGCGTTGTGTCCATTTACAGCACTTTATAAATAAAGGTTAATAATAATAAATAATAATATATAGATGCTGTCTGCACACTAAAATCTAGCATGCAATACATCCAAGGTCCATCCAGTCAAACCCCATTCTGCTTCCCAGACTGATTGGCATACAGCCTCTGCTTAAAGGCCACCTAAGAAGGAAACAGGAAACAGGAAGCGCCTCTTTCCCTTGCTGTCCCCGGAAGCACAAGAGGTTGCGATGCGTCCAAACCCCCACTGAGCATGCGCGACGGTACTGGTTCGTATAGTTGAAACCTCTGGTGTGGAAAAACAATTTGCCCTCACTCCACGTTGTATGAATTCGCATTCTGTGCATCGTCATGGATTCGTTTCCCCCTCGCAACGGAACAATGACGGAAGGGAACATAGCATGAAAAAACATCCATGTTCTAATGTGAATCCGCATCGTTGGCACGGCTTTCATGACGCAACTGAAGGGAAAACTTTCCCGTCTGATATACTCCCAGGGCAAGAGCTGGGATTCAAATTACAAAATTAGAGGTTTGACCTCTAAGCGTTAGGGAGAACCCTTTTTCATTTTAAGAGCTCTTCCACCAAGGCATGGACTGCCTTGTTGAATGCTGAATTCCCTTTCTTTGGAGGTCTTTCAGCAGAGATTAGATGTTCATCTTCCAGAGTGCTTTAACTTTGCGTTCCTGATCCAAATCGAAGATGGTATGATTGCAGATACTCCAGAAAGACAAAGCCAGGGAGCCCAGGAAGTGAATGGAAGTCAGCAGTTTATTAGCTGCTGGCTTCAGAGGAATATTTTCCAAAGGTCTGAAGCACCTGTACATAGATGACATACCTTTTCATAGGAATTCAAACAAAGAACTTCCAAGCCATACATTTGATTAGATGCAGATAGGATAAATACATGCATCCCTTTTCAAGCACTGGTTACAAAAGCTATACATTCCCAAGCTTCTCATGGGTACCACCATCGAGTCTCTTATCTGGGCTGTTTTCACTCACTGCCCCAGAATGGCATTGCGGTGTTCCTTATTTTGGGCAAATGCAGACATCTGGGCACCAATTAGGGCAAGAAACAAACCTCGGATGCCATCCTGACATGTCCTGTTATCTGTCAGACAAACAGTCCTTTCCCTTAGTCCATTCTCATGCCTAGCTCTGCTCTAGGCATTCTAACTATGAAAGATATTTGCAATTTTTCTATCTCCTTAATTTTCCCTTCTCCCTCTGAACCCAAAAACTGCAGAGAAAGCCCTGGAAGGGAACAAGAACACCCTTGGAATGCCCAATGCCACTGTTTTCCTTAGATCCCATCCCAAAATGGTGGCAGGAAGTGACCCAACATGCCTTGCAGTTAGGGTTGCCATAAGTCAGGACCTCCAAACAGGGACAAATGTAGGGCAAAATTTTCAAATGTAGGACACATTTTTTAAAATGGAGGACACACAAAAAATTGATGATTTTTAAAAACATTTCATATAAATGCATGTTTCTTAGGCATGATCAAAATGGAGGACATTTGGCATTATTTCTAGACAGATGGCAGAAATGTGCTTCCCTTTCTGGCCAAAAACCAGAAGAAGAGGAGGAAGAGTGGAAGAAGCAGAGGAGAAGGAAGAGGAGAAGAAGAAAAGGAGGAAGAAGAGGAGGAAGAACGAAGTAGAGAGGAAGAAAAAGGGGAGGAAGAGGGGAAGAAGAGGATGAGGAGGAGAAGAAGAGGTGGAGAAGAAGAGGAGGAGGAAGAAGAGGAAGAAGAAGGGGAGGAAGAGGAGGAGAGGAGGAAGAAGAAGAGTAGGGGGCAGAAGAGGAAGAAGAGGAAAAAGGGAGGAAGAAGAGGAGGAGGAGAGGAGTAAGAAGAGGAGGAAGAAGAAGATGAAGAAGAAGGGGAGGAGGAGGAGGAGGAGAGGAGGAAGAAGAAGAGGAGTAAGAAGGGGAGGAGGAGGAGAGAAGGAAGAAGAAGAGGAAGAGGAGGAGGAGGAAAGGAGGCAGAAGAAGAGGAGGAGGAGAAAGAAGAGGAAAGGTTCTTTCCCCTGCCTGGGCGCCTCCCTCGCCGGCGGAGGAGTCAGCAAGGCAGGGGAAAGGGGCCTTGCTGAGGTGAGGCCCTTTGGCCCTGCCTGGCGTCCGTCGCCGGGGGGCAGAGGAGATCCCGGGGGCGGGGGCAAACCGGGGCGGGACCATGCGGACATGCCCCAAACCGGGAAAGTCCCGCCCCCAGGCGGGATATGGCAACCCTAGTTGCAGTCATCATTTAGAGGAGACAATGAAGAACAGAAGAGATATTTGGCCACAGTATGTGGGGTGCAGCAGACCATGGATGAGTTTTGTAAGTGGGGGAAATTGGTCCCAATTGGGTTCAACACAGCTGCCCTGCCCTCTTATAGGCAATGTTGAAGGCTAGGGCAAGCAAAGCCCTTGGCATCTGTTTTTCAGAAATGGGAGGCTGGGGGACATTTTGTGTGGGTGGCAACCCAGAGGTCACAATTTCCACCCTCCTGGCCTAACTGCACCCATTATGTCCTCTGTGTTGGGGGTACTGCCCCATGGACTGGGGAAAACCAATGGTCTTCTGGGGACAATGGAAATATATGAACAGATATGAAGCAGAAAGGTGTAGTAGTTTGAGTGTTTGTTTGAGAGAGACCAGGGTTCAAATCCAAGCTCGACCACGGAAACCAATTGGGTGACCTTAGGTGAGTCACTCACTCTCAGCCCCAGAAAACCCCATGATAGGTTGGCCTTAGGGTCACCATAAGTCAGAAACAACTTGAAGGCACACATGATGAAAAAGGAGAAGGAGGAGGTGGAGGAGAAGAAGAAGAAGAACCAAGGGATGCAATGCAATTTTGTCACCACTTTGGGGTGAGAAAAGGAGGGAAAGAGGTATGTTCTGGTGTGGAGCCCAGAAAGAATTAGCTCTAGGCCCCAGGCTTTACAGCTTCTGTCCCTATTGTGAATAAGGAACCATCTGCTCCTATACAAATCTCTCCTGAAGAACCACAACTAGCAGTTAATCAGAGGGAATGGAGATGCCCTCTGTACATGCTCAGGTGCACTCTTGGCTCCTCTTGCAAGATGGAACAAAGTACTAGGGCTGAGTGAGCTTGTGACACACTCCTTCTTTTTGGAGTAAAAGGTATCAGAGGGGAAGGATTGCTCCTGTCTTATCTGTGCGGATCTAATCAATGCCGCAGCTCCGTATCCCACCCGCCACACCAGGACTCGGTCTTTCTTTTGCTTTCCTGAAAGGAGCACATTATTCCCTTGCTGCTGCCTCCTTCGCCTCCCGCCTGCTAATGGAGCATAATAGCAAAGTGACACTAATAGGATCTGGGGCTCAGCAGAGAGAGGAAAGGAACGGAGGCTCTTCCATTAGCAGGAGAAGACTGAGCAGCAACCAAGCCCAGCTTTGGCACTAATGGATAACGGCTACTGGTTCTTTTTTATTATTAGTTTTAAATAAGGACATATATGTGCTCTTTAAAAGAACAACTGAGCTGAAAAGACGCTACAAAAACACCTATCAGCTTTTGGGTCAATACTGAGCTGTAAATGAGAAATTTAATACACAGAGAAATTTAAGACACCATACTTAGGGCGGAAAAATGAAATGCATAGATATAGGATGGGGGACATCTGGCTTAAGGAGACTCCATGTGAAAGGGATCTAGGAGTGCAAGTAGACCACAAGTTGAACATGAGTCAACAGTGTGATGCGGCAGCTAAAAAGGCCAATGTGATTCTAGGCTGCATCAAGAGAAGTATATAGTGTCTAGATCAAGGAAAGTAATCGTGCCACTCTATTCTGCTTTGGTCAGGCCTCCCCTGGAATAACACCGTGTCTAGTTCTGGGCCCCACAATTCAAGAAGGACATTGAGAAACTGGAGCGTGTCCAAAGGAGGGCCAACAAAATGGTGAAGGGTCTGGAACATGACTAATGGGGGAAAACTTAGGGAGCTGGGGATGTTTAGCCTGGAAAAGAGATGGCTAAGAGGTGATATGATATGTATTTAAGTCTTTGAAGGGGTGTCACACTGAAGAAAGAGTAAGCTTTTTTTCTGCTGCTCCAGAGACTAGAATACAGAACAATAGATGCAAGCTACAGGAAAAGAGAGTCCTCCTAAACATTAGGAGGAACTTCCTGACAGTAAAGGCTGTTCGACAGTGAAACACACTCCTTCCTCAGAGATTGTGGTGGAGTCTCCATCCTTAGAGGTCTTTAAACAGAGGCTAGAAGGCCATTTGTCAGGTACACTTTGATGGAGAGTTCCTGCATGGCAGAAGGGGGTTGGCCTGGATGGCCCTTGGGGTCTCTTCCAACTCTAGGAGTCTATGATTCTTTGAAGCCCTCCCTAGTTATAGAACTTTATACCAGCCCAAAGCACCCAATAAATTCTTGATTTTTTAACCCTGTTTGCATGGATGAATAAAGCGGGAGGCTCTCTTTCAGAGGAAGGAACTTGCAAAACCCACCTTTCAGCTTTTCTTGCATAAGAAAACCCTATGATATTCATGGGGCCGCCATAAATTCACAGGTGACCAGAAGACACATGCTCACACTTTTTTTTTTCTGTACAGAAAAGTCATATGTGTTTCTTTGCAGAGCGTGGAGATTCGAACCCTGATCTCCCAGAATCCTAGTCCAACCACATACCAACATACCACATTGTTATCTCTCTGATAACATATTTAGGGGTAGTTGTGTTGGCCATGGATCAAAGTACAGTAACATCCAAAATCCACAAAACAGTGACACTTTTAATCAGCCAACCAATATTCACAAAATAGATGATGCAAGTTTTTGAATCTCCATTGTCTCTAGTTATTCATTGGGGTGATGGATGTTCCTAGCAGTACTTGGCAGTACAAACATGCATGAAAAGTGTGTGCTGAAGTTTCCAGTGCCACAGGCACGGGTGAAAAACACAGAGGATGGAGGACTGGCATTCTTGTAGCGTTCCCTGCCTAGGATTGGTAGAAGTGCCATGAATTATGCAAGGCCAGAGATTGTGCCAATGTGCTTGTTCTGCATAATTCATGCAGGTCCACTTTGGAGGGGCAGGTGCAGGGAGTCATGGAACAAAACAAAGACTCCTTGGGAGGCCTATTTGGTTTCCCAACAAGAGACCCCAGTGGTTTGTGGGTTTAAAGCAGGGTGACCAGACCTCCTCCTTTTCCAGGGCATGTCCTACATTTTGAGCATGACTAAGAAGCATGAATTTTCATGAGCATTTTAGCTTTTATTTTACAATGCCCTGCTTTTTGCTGTGCCCTGTCTTCCTTTGCAATTATGACATCTGGTCAACTTGATTCAAAGTGGTCCCCAAACTCGGGGCAAAAACTGAACAGAGAGGAAATTAGGACAACTCAGATATTACAAGGACAGAGAATGAGGTCTGAAATGATGTACTGTCCGGAAAAAGTTGTCATTTTGGGCTCCAACTCGCATGGCTGGCTGAGGGATTCTGGGAGTTGGAGTCCAAAAATAAATGAGAGCATCTTTTCCAAGCTCTGAATCAGAGGCACTCAGGAGTTACCCATACAGAGAGTTAGGTGGCAAACCAGGCTTGGAGCCCCAGC
>NW_024804168.1:0-2187 GCF_019175285.1 Sceloporus undulatus
GGGGGCTGTGAGGGGGAAAGGGGACAGCAGGGGTGTTTTCAAAGTATAAATGCACAAGAAAGACAAGTGGAACCAACAGCGATTCGGACCATGGTGGGGATAAGGGTTGCATCTTTTCAGAATTTCCTTTAAAGCCACCATGTAGCCTTGCTGATCATTTAGTGTGGTGCTGTCTTCCACTCTTCATCTGCCCACCCGAGCTCACTTCCTTAGTTGCATCTTTCATTGATGGTGGCAGTGGCAGACTTAAATTCAAAAGTCGGGAAACTCTTGCGAGGCTTAGGCACAGGGCGTTGCTTTTATGGCTCAGAACAGCACCATTTTGGGACAAATTGACTGACTGGAGCAAGGAGTTAGAGCACTTGGCAGTGTGGGAGAAGTAGTGGCAAAAAGCTTTCAAATTTGGGAACCTGCATAAGCTTTGTGAGCATTGCTGGGTTTTGGCTGGCAAATTGGAGCTACTCTGCTGCTCCTGCTTTTTTTCATCAAACAGGCTGAGATAAGAGGTAATGGAAAAAGTGTGTATGTGTATGTGTATGGGGGGGGGCACCTGAAGCTGTGTGGGGAAAATGTTTAGAGTGAAGAAGAGGGAGGAGTATCTGGGGGTCGATTCTTGGAAATCCTTCACCTTGGAACAGCTCCTGTAGTTAAAATCTCTCCTTTTCCCCATCAATCCCAGTCTCCAGTCCAGGGCATGTGGCCTCTGTTAACCTCCTATACACATATCAACTGAACCCCAACAAAGAAGGACTGAGAGTTTTTGTGGGTCTTTCAGGCTATGTGACCATGTTCTAGAAGAGTTTATTCCTGATGTTTCGTCAGCCTCTGGAATAAGCTATTCTAGAACATGGCCACATAGCCCGAAAAACCCACAAAAAACTATGGATGCCACCCATGAAAGCCTTTGACTTCAGGACTGATAGTCTTTCCCTGTCAAGGAGGAGCTTCTCCCTTTGCACCTGGTTGCCTAACAAGAGGCCTCTCTTTCTCACTGGCCTTTGCTTTGGTGGCATGGGTGAGAGGCCTCTCAGCTGCTGTTCAGCTAGCTGCTTAGTTGCTATTTCCAGGGTGACCAGGCGTAAAGTGACTGAGGTTGGTTATATTTAATTTGCAGTAGAATAGTAGAACAGCTACTGGTAGAATAGTAGAACAGCTAATAGAATAGAATAGTAGAACAGCTAATAGTAGAACAACTTTGCAACAGCTGCAGAGCTCTTTGGACTGGAAGTCAGTCTGAAGAAAATGGAAGTTCTCTACCAGGAAGAACACTACCATCCCCACATCATTGTAGGCACATCTGTGCTTAAGTCCGTCCAGCAGTTCACCTACCTGGGAAGCATCATCTCCTCAGACGCCAAGATTGATAAAGAGATTGATCACAGACTGGCAAAGGCACATAGCGCATTCGGAAGTCTTCACAAAAGAGTCTGGAGTAACAAACACTTGAGGCGAAGCACAAAAATCAGTGTGTATAGAGCCATTGTACTGTCTATTCTCCTCTATGGGTCTGAAACATGGGTCACCTATCACCAACACCTACGACTCCTTGAATGCTTTCATCAGCGCTGTTTATGCACAAGTCTAAATATACACTGGACTGACTATGTGACGAATGTTGCTGTCCTTGAGCAAGCAGGGATCACAAGCAATGAGGCCATGCAATTGAGAACGCAGCTGCGCTGGGCAGGACACGTTTCTAGGATGAAGGACCATCGCCTCCCAAAAATAGTATTATACAGTGAACTCGCCACAGGACAGTGTAAGAGGGGCACCCCAAAGAAGAGATACAAGGACTCCCTGAAACAACATCTCAGGCTTGGCCAAATTGATCACCAACAATGGTCTGCCCTGGCCTCGCATCGGGAGCATGGAGACGCACTATCCACAATGCTGCAGCCTTTTTCAAAAGCTCACGGCGAACGAGTCTCGAAGAGAAACGACAACGCAGAAAGAACCACAACACGGAAATATCACCCAAGGAGACTTTCCACTGTGCTTTCTGCAACTGGACCTGTTTGTCCCAGATTGGCCTTTTTAGTCACCAACGGGATGCATCCTTCCTGAATCTTCGTTCGCGAAGCAAAGCCAGAGAGAGAGAAATAGTAGAACTAATATCGAGAAGTACAATGGGGGTCTGCAAGGTATGTCATCCAGAATGAAAGGGAAAAGTAACTAGTAAAGGTCTGG
>NW_024804168.1:2212-5802 GCF_019175285.1 Sceloporus undulatus
CCACAAAACAAAACACATCAAAAAATAAAAAACAAAAACCTATGGTATTTGTTTTTTGCCTACCTTTTAGCCATGAAATTTAGCTATGAATGAAAAAATCCTAAAAACGAATAAAAAAAAAATCCGAAAACAAAAAAAAATCTAAAAAAACCAACAAACAAAAAACAAACACAAATAAAAAAAACTCATGGCTACTCCACCATGGATTTTGGGGGATGCTAGCCATGAAAGCCTCTTGACTCTTCAGCTTCAGGATTGATAATAGTCTTTCCCTTTTCTGTGTAAAGGGGGAACGCGAAGTGGCGCTTCAGGCAAGGCATGATCTTCCTAGGAGCGCCTTCAGGGGAGAGGAAGCTTTAGGAGCCAGGAGGCTTCTCCTTTGCACCTGGGTTGCCTCACAAGAGGCCTCTCTTTCTCACTGCGCCTTTGCTTTGGGTGGCACTGCCATGGGTGAGAGGCCTCTCAGCTGCTGTTCCGCTAGCTGCTTTAGTTGCTAAAAATTTTTTTTTTTTCCAGGGTGACCAGGCGTAAAGTAGTTAGTGTAAGTTTATTTAAACTATTTTATTCTTTTTTAAAGTGGGACTGATGCGCTGCGGTTGGTTATGCGTGCGTATATTTAATTTGCCGTACGCATTGCAGTAGTTTAGTTATTTAGAATCTAGAATAGAATAGAATAGTATAACTAGAATAGTAGTTAGAACAGCTATTCGCAGTAGCATTAGAAAATGTAAGAATTTTAGAATCGTAGGCTCGTAGTAGACTAGTAGAACCTTATTATATCAGTAGTTTAACTAAGTTAGATAAGTTAGATGAATAGTCGATTCGTAGAAATTTTTAGAATGAATAGTTAAGAACAGACAGTAGATATAGAATAGTAGTAGATTGAATATTTTTTTAGAATTCGTAGATTAATAGTTAGTAGTTTAGTTTTAGTTAGTAGTAGAATTAGAATTAGAGAGTAGTAGAATAGTAGAACAGCTTCACTGCGTGAATAGGTAGAACGCTAATAGAATGAAATAGTAGAACAAGTCGTAGTAGAACAATCTTTGAAACAGCTGCATCGCTCTTTGGACGGAAGTCAGTTGAAGAAAAATGGAAAGTTCTCTACCAGGCAGGAAACAACCCTCCCCACCTTCATTTGTCGGCACATTTGGGCCTTAATTATTGTCCTTAGCAGTTCACTACTGGGACAGCATCATCTCCTCAGATGCCAAGAGATATAAAGAAGATCGAATCACAGCATGCAAAACGGATTTACTTAGTTGCATTCGCGAGTCTTTCAAAAGAGTTGGAGTAACAAACACTTGAGGTGGCTAAGCACAAAACTCACTGTGTTATAGAGCCATTGTTTTACCGTCTCTATCTCCTCTATGGGTCTGAATTTCACATGGGGTCACCTATCACCAACACCTAGACTCCTTGATTTTTTATGCTTCATCAGCGCTTGTTTTGCACAAGTCTACTTAATTTTATACACTTGGACTGGATCTATTTCGTTTTGACGAAATCCCTGTTGTCTTTGTTACCTTTGAGCCAAAGCAAGTGATCACAAAGTCCAATTTGAGGCCCATTTTTGCCATGAGAACGTCAGCTGCGCTGGGCAGGACACGTTTCTAGGATGAAGGACCATCGCCTCCCAAAAATAGTATTATACAGTGAACTCGCCACAGGACAGTGTAAGAGGGGCGCCCCAAAGAAGAGATACAAGGACTCCCTGAAACAACATCTCAGGCTTGGCCAAATTGATCACCAACAATGGTCTGCCCTGGCCTCGCATCGGGAGGTATGGAGACGCACTATCCACAATGCTGCAGCCTTTTTCAAAAGCTCACGGCGAACGAGTCTCGAAGAGAAACGACAACGCAGAAAGAACCACAACCCGGAAATATCACCCAAGGAGACTTTCCACTGTGGTTTCTGCAACTGGACCTGTTCCAGATTGGCCTTTTTAGTCACCAACGGGATGCATCCTTCCTGAATCTTCGTTCGCGAAGCAAAGCCAGAGAGAGAGAAATAGTAGAACTAATATCGAGAAGTACAATGGGGGTCTGCAAGGTATGTCATCCAGAATGAAAGGGAAAAGTAACTAGTAAAGGTCTGGCGACCACTGCTATATGATATCTTCATGATCAAGTTGGCAGAAGGATATATCTGAATACAAGTTGCGGGAAAATAATAGCCTTCAGGATCTACTTTTGGGCTTCCCACAAGCTTCTGATTTCCTACTGTGGAAAACAAGTTTCTGAACTAAATAAGCATGTGGTTGGATGTAGCAAAGCTTTTTTAAAAAAATCTTGATATGTTCCATCTTAACTCCTTTTATTTGAACAGTTATATGCAACCAACTCTGTCTGAACAATATGCTCACCTAAACTATAAGAATAGATAATACAGTATAGCATATTGCAGTAGTTAATTGACAGTACCCATGAACCAGGAACTCCCCATTTCAAGGCTTGCAAAGCCCAAGCTGTAGACCAAACAAACAACTAGGAATAAAAGAGGAAGGGGAACCTAATCTGTCTGAAAACTATACTATTAATTTAATGTGCTGTTAAGATAAAATAAGAACTATAGATAGATAATATTGAATAACATGTGAAGATTACATTTATTTGTGAATTGTTTTTAAGATATAGTAACAATGTTTACTTCTTAAATGTTGGAGATTCTATCAAAGCATGAAATATGGATATCAGTAATACGTTGCAATGTTTCATATTGTTTACTGCTCCCGTTGCTTTTGCATTATTTATATTGTTAATTTATTTAATGATCCATGGGGATGTTGTACTTTCCAGCCCCACTAAAATGAATGGGAGTAGCCTCTTATAGGGCCACCATTAATTCAACAGGGATTGTGAAGGAGAACTTCACAGAAGATCTTCCCTTTAAGGTGTCAGATATTAATTATAAACTAGGTGCAGAGACTTGAGTTGGTTTTCTTTTCCATTCTTTAATGATTGATTTTCTCTACTTATATTAAGCTATTACCCATGCAGTGATAATTGATCAAGCAATTGCATTTTAATTGTCTTAATAGAATGGCTCAGTGATTTATTCCTCTTTGATTTGTTTCACTACAGTCATAATCTTTGCTAATATGTTTAACTGCCCACCCACTTTATCTATTAAACCACCTGTCTACCAGTTCTGTTTTATTAATCCCTACAGATTAAGCAATGACTGTGACAATTTTCCCTGTGCTTGGCCACAGTCTACACTATCTCTCAAACTAATATTACTAATTATATTTACTAATGAACTGAGGAATAAAGAGACCACAAATACTATTCAGGTTGCATATGGGCCACTTTATTCAAACTATCACTTATTTAAATTTGAACCCTTGAGATGTTTAAAAAGGGATCAATCTAGTGTGGGGGCATCTGGGGCATGCGGTCTCTGTCCAGCTTCCCCTGGATGACAAACCTGAACCCCAAGGAGAACCAAAATGCTGGGCTCCCCTCCAACTGGCCTGCTACTGGAAGGCTGATCTGAGAATCCATCCCCCAAGTCACATGACTTACAGTGAAGGCTAAATTATTATTATTATTATTATTATTATTATTATTATTATTATTATTATT
>NW_024804169.1:0-5801 GCF_019175285.1 Sceloporus undulatus
TGCCTGAAGCATTGAGACTATCCCATTGTGACTTCAGTCTGATGCTCTTTGCCTGAAGCATTGAGACTGTCCCATTGTGACTTCAGTCTGATGCTCTTTGCCTGAAGCATTGAGACTATCCCATTGTGACTTCAGTATGATGCTCTTTGCCTGAAGCATTGAGACTATCCCATTGTGACTTCAGTCTGATGCTCCTTGCCTGAAGCATTGATACTGTCCCATTGTGACTTCAGTCTGATACTCCTTACCTGAAGCATTAAGACTGTCCCATTGTGACTTCAGTCTGATGCTCTTTGCCTGAAGCATTGAGACTGTCCCATTGTGACTTCAGCCTGATGCTCTTTGCCTGAAGCATTGAGACTGTCCCATTGCGGTTTCCAAATCCTTCACCATTTTAGTCACCCTCTTTTGGATGTGCTCTAGTTTCTCAATGTCCTTTTTGAATTGTGATGCCCAGAACTGGACACAATATTCCAGGTGGGGCCAGACCAGAGCATAATAGAGTGGCACTATGACTTCCCTTGATCTAGACACTATACTTCTATTGATGCAGCCTAAAATTGCGTTGGCCTTTTTAGCTGCTGCATCGCACTGTGGACTCATGTTCAACTTGTGTCTACTTGATTCTTAGATTCTTTTCACACATAGTTTCATTCATCCAGGTGTCTCCCATCCTATATCTGTGCATTTCATTTTTCCACCCTTAATGCAGTACCTTATATTTCTCCATGTTGAATTTCATTTTGTTAGCTTTGGCCCAGCTTCCTAGTCTATTCAGGTCAATTTGAATTTTGATCCTGTCCTCTGGGGTATTAGCTACTCCTCTTAATTTGGTGTCATCTTCAAATTTGATAAGTATGGCCCCAATTCTGTCGTCCAAGTCATTGATAAAGATGTTGAATAGAACTGGGCCCCGGAAAGAGCCCCACTGGACACCCCAATGGTCACATCTCTCCATGATGAAAAGGAGTCATTCTTGAGCACCTTTTGGGTTCGGCCAGTGAACCAATTATAAATCCATGTAATAGTTACCTTGTCTAGCTTGTTTCATGTTTTTGTTTTATATACAGTACTGATTAATTTGGTTAACTGCTATTAGTGAATTGCCAAGAGTGGCCACCAGATGGTGATCCAGGATAGAAGTTGGTGAGAAACCCAATGAGGCTGCGGTGCCCTGAGTATCCACAAGAGGGCGGCGTTGTATTGGAATGTTCTTTATTGATAAAAGTGGTCTATGCCTCCTTCCCTTTACCTGGACCTTCCTCCACTCCGATTGGCTGGCTATTCCCCATGAAAAGTTTCAGCCTTATCCCAGCAACAACGGAGTGAACAACGACTCCCCCCTCGGTTGCCTTGAAAGCAAAAGGACCACCAGAAGGAAATGGGGGTGGGGGGAATGCAGTTCCATATCATAGGAAATTTGCAACCGGGGGGTTAGCAATCGTGTACCAGAGCAGAAGTGAAGTTGCATTCCACAGCAGACCAATTCAGAGTGAAATCGATATGAGCTTGGAAGCGATTTCTGTGAATTCGCTTGCTACCAATTTCCCCAAAATGAGGGGTCACTTTAGAATCACTGTGGAAGCTCCACGGAAGGAGCCCCCAAAGAAAGGAATTGTGTGTGATAACACTCACGTTGTCGCCTGAATTCGCATCGTTGGACCCACAGTGGCTTCGGATCTGAGCTGCAAAGAGCTGCAAAAACCTCCATGTGATAAACACAGTCTTTGAGATTTCACAAGGCTCTGTGGTTTTGGGAACAAGAAGCTAATTATCATAATTGTTGTTGATAATAATAATAATAATAATAATAATAATAATAATAATAATAATATCCCATTCTCCCTCAAAAAGGGACACAACTGGAATTACAAGTTTAAGACAATAAACTATTTTTCCCCGGACTTTGCACCCATTGCTCCGTCTCCCGGTCTCCTCCGTTGGGAAGAGGGAGAGCGTGGAATTCTGGGAAAGGCTGGCGGTTGGCTTAGAGCCTGAATAGGGTTCTAGAAGGCTGGTGGCTTTGAGCGTTGGCTGCTGAGGAAGAAGAAGGGCTCCTTCTGGGTTTCCTTGGCAGGAAAGGGAAGGTGGGTGCTTTGAGATGGCGATGGGGGACCCCCCAATTTGGTTCCTCTGTGAGAAAGATGGCTGAGAGAGAAGAGCCCCCAATTTGGAGCCAAGGGTAGGGGTCTGGAGGGTCTTCTGTAGGGAGGCAGCTTTGGGGGCTGGAAGCAAGGAAGCCCCCCTCCTCCTCCCCTCTTCTCCAGCTGCCAGGCCTCCTCTCCTCTCTTGGGAGTCTCTGTGGGCCATGAGATTTTGGAGAGGGATCCAAGAGAATCAAAGGGAGGCTGGGACCAAGGAACCTCAGAATATGATCAAGATTGCAAGGTTCTTTCTGAGGAAGGAGAGGCAAACTAGGAGAGGCTGCAGCTGTTTACTTTTGCCTGAGCCTCTGGGAAGGGCCCCTCTTCTCCTTTCTCCTTGGCTGTCTTCATGGAGGGCAGACTCCTTTTGCCCTTTGGACTCAGTTTGCAGCAATGGCAGTGAGCTCAAGAGAAGGGGAGAAATGGCAGGAGGAGGAGGCAACTGTGGCCTTTGAAGAGCAGCTGAAAAGGTGGGAGGGCAGAGGATGAACCAGGGGAGGGTCCCTGCCAAACTGGGAGAGTTGGGGGGCATTCAGATGGACCTGGGCCTGGAAATGGAGGAGGAGAAGGGGGCTTATAAAATGACCTCCATGGATGAGGAAGCTGGGCCAAGTCCATGACATACAATGGCCCAGTGAAACAATGTCCATAATATAGGAGCCAGTGTAGCCTAGTGGTTGGAGCATAGTGGAACTAGGACTTTGGAGATCAGTGTTTAAATCTCAGCTCCAACATAGAAACTCTCTGGGTGACTGGACAAGTCACACTCTCTCAGCCTTAGGAGAAGGCAATGGGAAACATTAAATATAGACATTTAAATACAGTGGTACCCCGGGATACGAATTGATCACGTTACGAAATTTCCGGGATACGAAAAAGTTAGATTGGAAAAAACTGTTCCGGGATACGAAGGTTTTTTCGGGTTACGAAATTTTTTTCGGCGCGAAATTCAAACGTGCGGCTTTCCAGCGCTAACGGAAAAGCCTTTTCGGGTTGCGAAATGCATCGGGTTACGAACGGGGCGGCGGAACGAATTAATTTCGTAACCCGAGGTAGCACTGTATTGCAATTGCTATGGTTGTTGTTATTGGGTTGTTGTTATTGCTGTCTAGCTATACATTATGATTTTATGTAGATTACTGGAAGAAAAAATTAAAAAATAAACCCATTAAAATCAATCAGACACATGAGTCCTACCCAGCCCTCCTCCTATTGACATCTTTGGAGTGATGAAGACTGGGGCCAACCCTAGGACTACAGTTCTAGCCCCATTTTCTGGAAATTAAGGGGATGTGCAGGCCGTCCCTTTTAGCGCCAGATCAGGGCCATGGCAAACACGCTGCTTTTTTGCAGCTCTTTTTTGGACTATGATAAGACTACGCCGTGGCCCTGATCTGGCCTTTCCATGGTGCAATTGGGGTGAATGTCTTCCAGCATTCACAAGATTTTCTCTCTGAGGGTTTGGAGGTGAGACTAATAATAGTAATAATAATAATAATAATAATAATAATAATAATAATATCAATAATTAATATCCTGCTTTCCAATGGATTTATTTTGAATTTTAGGGAAGGTTCAAGTTTGATTTGCCCTTAGCGTTGTTGAATTGTATTTTCGGTGGTCTGTGAAAGATTGCATAAATGTGTGCACATAAAAACACTTTGTATTTTCTGCAGGTATGGAAAGAACCAAGATGGCTTCCAAAGGAAGGGAGAGAAGAGAAACAACCTTCAATTCCTCCTTTGTGGAAGAAACTGGAGGAAAGAAGACCTCCGGACAGGTTAGTGTCCAGACCTCCTTTTTTGTGGTGGAGCAAAAAAAAAATTGACTGACTAGGATGCAATTGGGGTGTTATTTACAATCATCTGTCTTTCAGAGAAGGCTATTTTCTATTGCAGATTACTTTTGAGATGTGGCAGTGTTCTTCACAAAGGATGGCCACTCTTGAGTCCAAAGCAGAAATTTCTGTACAACGAGGTGATGATGGAAACCTATGAGAATGTGTCCTCTGTGGGTAAGGACCCATTGCCCTTCCTATAGAATGGGGCAAGTGCTCTAGAAAGCTACATTGCATGCAACACTGGTTCCAGTTTAATTATTATAGCAACATCTTGTGAAATCATGGAATTTGTAGTTTCTAGAACTGCCCACATTACACCGGTTCTTAAATCCCTCCACTGGCTGCCCATTAGTGTCTGGGTAAGATACAAGGTGTTGGTTGTAACCTTTGAAGCCCTACATGGCTTGGGTCCTGACTACTTGCAGGAGTGCCTTCTTCCATATAATACTCCCTGCATTGGAAAAAATCTCCTAAAGCCTAAGAAGACTAGATTGGCTACAACAACACAGAGGACCTTTTCTTCTGCCACTCCTAGGCTTTGGAATGACCTTCCGGAAGAGATCCATCACATCACCACCTTAGAAGCCTTTAAAAAGGCTGCTAAGACGGATCTCTTTTGGCAGGCCTTTCCAGATTATGGCTTTTCACTGTCACTGACACTTTTATTGCTACCAATACCTTGGCTACCTTGCATAGATAGAAGTCCTCCCCTCAGCCTCTCCACCCTAATTTTAGCCCATTTTTTCTTTTCTTTTCTTTTTTTTATCTGAATTGTAATTTATCTTACTTAGAGCCCATACATACAGGCCAAAGTAAAGCTGCTTCGGGTGACTTTGGAGGTATGTCATTTAAATCATGCATGTGTCCTAAGAGGCCAGAAGCCATGCCAAAGCCATGCTACAGTCCCAAGGACTTGAGTGCAGCTTTGGTGCAGCTTCTGGCCTCTTAAGATGCATGTGTCTCTGAACAGCATACCTCCAAAGTGACCCAAAGCAGCTTTATTTTGACCTGTCTGTTCAGGCCCATAATTTGCTTCTATAATTGGGACTGGGTTGCGGGAGGGAGGGTTAGGGTTTGGCTATTATTTTAAATGTATATTTTACCCATATTGTATTTTATTACTCTTTCTTGTAACCCACCATGATTCCTTCAGGAAAAGGCGGGATCTAAATAAATTATTATTATTATTATTATTATTATTATTATTATTATTATCTTCACCCACAGTTAGAGGGCATAAGAGTGGAGTGGAGTCATCACTGTTGTATATAATGATGGAGAAATGCATCAGTCAGCCGTCAAAGGAGATAGAAGGAAATGACATTGTAGATTCTTTTCTGTGTATCAACTGTGCATTGGTTAGAATAGAAGAATGTAAATTGAGTAACAGGATAGAAGTGTAGTAGTAAAGTAAATATGAAATAGAGAAAGAAAGGAAAGTTATGATACATGGTAAAGTATAGAATAAATTAGAAGTGAGGAAGCAGAAATGAGATCTTCTTTCCTATTCTTCTAGAAGGGAGAAAGAAAGGGAGAAAGAAGATAGAGGTGGTAAAAAAGAGAGTTAGGTGTGTAGTTGAAGGTATGTGTAAGTGTAGAAGGTAGAGGTTACAGTTGGGTAGAGTGGAATAATGAGAAAAACAGTGGTACAGTTATGAAGGAGAGAGAGAGAAAGGAGGAGAGAGGTGGAAAGAATGAGAAAGAAGGTAGTAGGAAGGTAAGATGACATGCGGTTGAAAGAATGGAGGAGGTAGGAAGGAGAAAGATGTGGATGGAAGAAGTAGATGGTAATAATAAGAACAAAAATAAGAACAAGT
>NW_024804170.1:0-5800 GCF_019175285.1 Sceloporus undulatus
CCCCCCCCCACCTCACCCCGAAGATGTCAGGCCCTGAGGAGCCCAAGCCAGAGAGGGAGGCCGCTCCTGACCAGCTTTGCCGGATGCTCGGTCGGAGGGGTTGCCCCTTCCAGCCACGGCCGGGCTGGAGACTCCCCAGGCGGCCGTTCAGGTTCTGTAGAGAGGGAGCCGACCCCAGGGACATCAGACGCTGAAGTGAGGGAGCCTGTAAGTACCCAGCCCACCGCCCTCCCAGGAGATGATGCGGTGGTTTTGGGACTTCCTGGCAAAGGAAGGCTCAGAGATATTGGGGGTGCCTGGGGGGGGGGAGCCCAGATAGGGCCACAGCCGGTACAAGCCAATGGAAGCACGGGGCCCCAGAGCCGCATCCTGTGGCACAGAGCCCCTCCCCCCTCCCATAGACGGCTGAGTTCGCGCCTCCACCGCGAGGTGACCCTTTCCCTCAGCATTTTGCCAACAGGAGGGAATTACCGCCCTATGGTTGGGGAACCCCTTGGCCATAGATGGGCTTCATGCCCAGCAACAACGTGTTTTTGGCATCCCCTTAAGTTGGCGGCCATCTTGGCCATGTGCTCTCTGATTGGGAGTGGCCATCTTGGGCGAGTTGACCCGAATGGTGGTGGGGACTTTGGGGTGACTTCCAATGGCAGCCATCTTGGCCATGCAGTTGCCGATGGGGGCCGCCATCTTGTGGGCCCCGATGTGAGCCATCCTCTTGTTGGTCCCGATGTGGACAGTTCTTCCAGCCCCATCTTTTCAGGGGGTGGCGCCAAGGGTGCCCGCCAGCAGAGCTCCTCCGCCAGCGACACCCAGCCTACCCCACCCCCACCGCAACAAGGGGTCAGCCCGGTTCTGACCGGACAAAGACTAGTGGGCCCTCATCAAACCAGGCAAGCAACGCAGATGTGCAGAGCCAGGTCTCCCTTCCATAGGACCAGACAGCAGGCTCAGTCCCTATTAGAGATGGTGAGGAGGTCTCTGTATCAGACTCAGACACAGACATGTTCTACCAACCCCTAGCCAAGCGTAGTAAACATGACAGGAGTGCTTCTAAACACAAACGCTCCATCTCTTTTCACTCCTTGGATGACAATTATACCGAGGGGAGCTATGAGACTGTAGATTCTGAAAATGAAGAAGGAGAATTATCTGATGAGGAGGGCTAAGAGGTCAGGGATGTCCCATCCTCTTCACACTCGTTCTGGTTAGAGGACTATCCTCTATTTCTAAAAAAAGACTACCAAAACCCTAGGCATTAGCCTCCCTTCTACCCAAAGTCCTGGCGAGGATTCCAATCTTTCCAGGGTGGGTGAAGACTTGTTCCCTGTCACAGCTCCCTCAGTTCCAGAGATCCTTTGCCCTTACAATTTGAAAATTAAATTAAATTAATTAAAAAGATTGTATGTACAGCGCTGTGTAAATTTACAGCGCTTCATAAATATAGGTTAATAATCATCATCATCAGAGACGAATGGAACAGTTAGGGCCAGCCACCCTAACCACAGCACTATCAGGAAGTTATACAACTTCCAACAAGCTGTCATGGATAAACTCAAGGTGTCCTTAGTGGATGCTCCGGTGTCAGTGCGGGTGTCATCAGCAGTGTTCAGCAGAGATGGTGAAGACATCCTGAGAAACCCAGAAGACAGAAGAGCTGAGCTCAAGCGCGCCACGACTCTGTATGTATAGCTATCAGGGACACAGCTGCAGTCTCCATGGTCACGTGGACCGCTCTTCAGTGGGCTAGAGACCTGTTAGAGACAATCCCATCCATTGACACCAAAACTAAACAGGCCTTAAATAAGATAGCCAAGGCCAACGCTTTTGCAGCTGATGGTACTCTGGACGCTATACAGTTTTGCGCCAGGGGCCAGGCCGCAGCGGTTGCTGTCTGACGACAGCTCTGGCTAAAGAACTGGAATGTAGACACCAAGTCAAAACAAAATCTGGTGTTTACCCCCTACCTGGGCACCAAGCTGTTTGGCGAGTCCCTTGAGCCAGGTCTGGTTGAGGGCATGGAGAAAAAGAAGGCCTTGCCTTCAATTAAGAAAAGAGATGACAAAAAACAGTTCAGGCAGGGATGTTCTTCCTTTCGCCCCTCTCGATCCTTTTCCTCCTCTAACTCCTTTCAAGTCAGAGAGGCTAAGGCCAACAAGACCCTCTGGGGTGATACCAAATACCGTCCAAAATCCAACCAATCTTCCTTCATTCCAAAGGAAGGAGGAAACTCCAAGGCCAACCGCAAAGGTCAACAACATTGACGGGAATCCTCCAGTGGGAGGCAGACTTCAAGAGTTCAGGGATATCTGGGACAACTCCACCTCAGACAAGTGAGTGCTGGACACTATCCATCAGGGATACAAAATAGAATTTTCCTGGACACCACACAATATGTTCCAGCCTTCCCCCAGATCCAAAGACCTCGACAAGCATCGCCTCCTACTGGAAGAAATTCAGCACCTGCTGGAGATCCAGGCCATCGAACCTGTCCCGGCAAACCACAGACACCGGGGTTGTTACTCGACCTTCTTCCTGGTTCCCAAGAAGAACGGATCATGGCAATTCTCAATCTGAGAAGCCTAAATCATTTTGTTTAGAAAAAAAAACTTTTGAATGGAAACCCTGCGATCCATCCTTGAAGCCTTACAACCTGGAGAGTTCCTCTCATCACTGGACCTTCAGGATGCTTATATACATATTCCTATCCATACTTCACATCACCGTTTCCTACGTTTCAGATTCAACGCCAACCACTTTCAGTTTTGGTGTATCTGAAACATAGGAAACGGTGCTTCCATTCGGCCTTGCAGCGGCGCCCAGAGTCTTCACCAAAGTGATGGTGGCCCTGGTCGCACACTGGAGGACCCAACGGATCCACATCTAGCCCTACCTGGACGACCTGCTGATCAGGGCAAGGTCCAAACAAGAGGCTATTCTCAACACGTCCAGAGTCCTTAAGTCCTTGAAAGCCCACGGCTTTCTGGTCAACACTGAAAAGAGCTCCCTTCATCCCAAACAACAAATCCTACACCTGGGATACGAGATAGACACACATCGGGGTACGGTTTCCCTGCCCGTCTGCCGAAGACAGAACATAGCCGAGGCAGTCCGCAGTGTGCTGAATTCCCATCGGGCCAGCCTGTTGGCACTGACGCATCTTCAGGGCCTCATGATAGCGGCGATCGATTGCCTACTGTGGGCACGTTTTCACACCAGGGCTCTTCAGTGGCTCCTCCTGCCCCACCAGCAGGCCATCGCCCTCAAACTTCACAAGGTCATCCAGGTTCCCGACCGAGTCCTGCAGTCCCTACAGTGGTGGATCTCTCCAGCAGTCCTGACTGGCCGACCCATTTGCAGACCTGAAATGATCCAGATCACAACAGATGGGGAGCCCACTGCGGAGCCCACCTGGCCCAGGACTACTGAGACCACAACGAACAGTCCCACAGCATCAACTGGCTGGAACTTCAAGCTGTTCGTCTGGCTCTCTTGGCCTTCAAAGACCTGATTCAATCCCGGCCAGTCCTGATAAGGACAGACAATATTACCACCAAGGCTCACATAAATCGCCAGGGAGGAGGAGAAAGAGGAGAGCAGATGTAGGGCCATTGCTTGGCATGGGCTTCTTCCCAGGCAGTCCTCCTTCCTCCAGTGGAAATCTTGCTGAGCTTGCCTGCCCCCCCCCCCCCCGCCCTCTTCCTCAGGGACCCCATTCGGACAACATCCTTCCCTCCGTGGAGGGGCCTCTCTCTTTCACTTTCCTAAGCCATTCACCAGCCTCACCTTCCTTCACTCCAAATACAAACTTATGGGGTTCCAGGTTCTCTTTTCTTCTCGCTAGCAGCAATTGTTGTTGTGTTGTTTGGACTCATGGTGACCCTAAGGAGAATGTATTATAGGGTTTTCTTGAAAGATTTTCTCCAGAGGGGTTTGCCATTGCCTTCTCCTGGGGCTGGGAGAGTCGGACTTGCTAAGTGTCAACCATTGGGGTTGCATGGCAATCAGTGTTTCACTGAGTTCATTTCCAAAATTGACCCAAAGCAGCCACTTCCTTTGCTCAATATACCACTACTTTCTCTCTTCTTTCCCTCCCTCCAGTAAAACAGTGGACCTAATACCATCAAATAGGTATGGTGGGTACTAGGGTTGTTCCCCAAGAGGAAAGGGGGCAGTTGCCCAAAAAAGTTTGTGGACCACTGATCTAGACAGTATATTTCTATTGAAGTAGCCTACAATCACTTTGACCTTTATAGGTTTCATCAGAGGGGGGTTTGCTATTGCCTGCGAGAGAGTGCCTGGAAGACGGAAGTCCTGACCCCAGAAGTCCCATCCCCAGAAGGGGGACGTCCCGCCCCTGAAAGTTGCGCACTGGCACCCACTGAGTCCCGCTGCAAGAATGCCACTGACTGATGTATTTATGGCACCCTTCCTGCTCCATGTAAAAAGAGTAAGGGAAACACATGTTACAGAAGAAGCACCCCCCCCCCCCAAAAAAAAAAAAAACAACATAATACTTTCTAGCCAAGGTTTAAGTCCTGGGAAAAAAGGAGGAAAATAAGGGTTTGATTCAGGGGTCATCAAATGTTGTGAAAGGCTTGAAAGCCATCAGAAATGCATCTTCAGCATCCTTTCTCATGGTCACAAGCCAGTTGAACTCTAGCAGCCCCTCATTGATCCTTACATTGATGCTTGCATAATTGATGCTGTCTTTCACAGATTCTAGATATGCAATGAAGAATACAGAATGCTCCAAATAATGCAAAGGTTTATTCAATGTTCTTATAAGGTTAAGATGCTTTCAAACCAAAAACTTTGTAGCAGATGTGCCATAAATGAAGATTATAATAGAACATTACAAATAGAATAGGACAAAATGTATAAAATATGCCTCTCCAAAAAACTATATTCAATTGCTGACATTTATACCATTTCTCTAAAGGTGTAAATTCTGAGAAAAACATTTTCTGCAGTTCAGGCATTTGCATGGCTTCTGTCTTGTATGAATGCTCTTGTAGTATGTAAGGATGGCACCTGAAGTAAAATATCTGCATCTCCATTGCATTGATGGCATCTCCAAGGGTTTTCTCCTGTGTGGATTCTCTGATGCACTTCAAGCTGTGACTTATGAGAAAAGCATTTTCCACACTGCTGGCATTTGTGTGGCTTCTCCCGAGTGTCAATTCTCTCAAATAATAATAATAATAATAATAATAATTGTATCCCACCCCTCTGAGAACAAACTAACAAAGTGGAAAATACATCACACATATATAAAATCCCTGGTGCCCTCCCCCCCCCTTAAAAAAGTATTAAATCCAATGCAAAATTTAAAAACAAACAAACAAACAAAAAACATACAAGTTAAAAACTGACCATAAGGTCAATAACATCACTCAGCAAGCAATCAATGGGAGCAGCAGTATCTTATTCCCAGACGTTTTTCTGAGGCCGGGTTCTCTATTCTGGGAAGGTCTGCCGGAAAAGATCCATCTTAACAGCCTTTTTAAAGCTGTCTAAGGATGTAAGCAGACGGATCTCATCCAGCAGGCCATTTCACAATCTGGGGTCGACGATGGAAAATGCCCTCTGGGAGGTAGCCAAGAGCCTCATTGGCTGGAATCCCAGTCCCTGCCTCCTTGTGTTCTGGCGGCCATTTTGTGCTGCTTGTGACTGTGGGGAATAATGTTCCAGAACCTTCTCTGAGCCTCAGTTGAACAGAGGCTTCTCTTTCTCTCCTGAGGCTCCAGAGAGAGAAGGAGGCCAGGCTTCTTGGGCCAAAAGGAAGGAAGTGTGTCCCTTT
>NW_024804171.1:0-5799 GCF_019175285.1 Sceloporus undulatus
GCTTTGTCGTGTTGATTTTAATTACGATCGGCTTACACAGTAACTTTGCAGGAAAAGAAAGAAGAAAGGCATCCGGGGCTTTTAAATTTTAATTGAAGGGAGAGGTTATGTGAAAGACATTTATAAAATCAGGCCCAATATGGGGACATTGAATACATGTGACTTCATCAGAGTTTGGGAGACTGACATTTGTGGACTATAGCTCCCAGACTTCCCCAGTTGCCATGACCCTGGGTGGAGGATTCTGGGAGTTGTAGTCCAGAAGAGTTCAAAGACATAGCTATGTTAGTTTCTTGCAGTACAAAAAGGGGGAAGGGATGGGGGGAGGAATGCAATAGCATCTTTAAGACTAATTGGTTTTTATTTTAGCATGAGCTTTTGTGAGGATTATATTTATATACAGTTGTGGATATGAGATGGAATGTAATAGGATCCAGAAATCTTTCTGGATCCTATTACATTCTGTCCCACTCCCACAACTGTTTAAATATGCTTCATAATTTGAAGTTTTAATATCATCTGTACTGTATGGAAGAAGTGGATTTATAGCTATTGCTTATATAATAGGGAGCAGTAGTGGTTTGAATGCTGGGCTATGACTCGAGACCAGGGTTCGAATTCCCACTCAGCTGTGGAAACCCACTGGGTGACGTTGGGGAATTTACACTCTCTCAGCCTCGGAGAAGGGAAAGGGAAACCCCCTATGAACAAATCGGACCAAGAAAACCCCATGATAGGTTTGTCTTAAGGTTATCATAAGGCACACAACAATTAAATGAATAGAAGAAGTAGTTCTTGTTGTTGTCCATCACTGTTGGGTTTGGGGACTCAGGGTTCTGTCTTATAGTCTTCCCCCAATTCACCAAAACACACCATAGAATTGCACTCTGCAAATTATTAATAATGATGCACATGCTTAGACGCATGCTGCAGTTACATTGCCTAGATTCTAGAAGATAAAGCAAAAGCTTTCCAGAGAAGGGAGAAGTTTGGAGGGTAGGAATTAATGCTGCCTGCTGGTTGAGTTGGCACACACCAAGGAAAGGCTATGAGATCTTCCTGCCATTTAAACTCATGAAGTCAACTGCCCTGACTCTTGAATATGCACTTGGTTGAGCATGTGAGTCTTGTAATGTAAAAAGTTCAAAAACGGGGGGGGGGGGGGGGGGGAAGGAAAGGAAAAAACCCACATCTTAGGATTTATCCACATTGCAGAAGTAAAGCCTGCAACACCACCCTAACTGTCATGGCTTCATTCTGTGGAATCCTGGGATTTGTAGTTTGGTTATGTTTTCAGTCTGGTCTGTCTGGTGCCTCACCAAGCTAAAGATCCCAGGATTTTGTAGGACAAGGCACTTAAACTGGTGTCAAACTGCTTTATTTCTTCAGTGTGTGGATATACTCCTTGTTTAAAAGATCTCACAAAGGGCCCCTCCGGGGAGAAAGGCAGGATATAAATAAATAAATAAATAAATAAATGTACAACCTGACTCAAAAGATATTCAGTTTGGAAGCAATCTGGTGCTAGTCTACTCAGTGGTGAGTATCTGCATTCAATGGGGGTTGCTCCCAAGCAGCTCATCCAGATTTTGAACATAAAATTGCTTCTTGCATGTTTGAGGGCCAATGAGACTAGGCTTTGAAAAAGTTTCTATTTTAGAACCATGGCTCCCAGAATCCTCCAACCATTTTTAAAATTGCTCTATGTGAATGATTCTCAGAGTTTGGTTTCCCAGATGTTTTGCATTTCAATTCCCAGAAGTCTCAGACAGCATGACCAACAGCAGGCATTCTGGGAACTAAGGTCCCAGACATTTGGAGGTCCAGAGTTTGACCAGCATTGCTCTTGGTATGTCTTCTCTTCTGGCCTCAACCCAATTAGTCATATCCATTAGAGTAGACTCATAAAATCAATGGGAATTTTATAAATAAGCACTTCTATAAATTCTATTAATTCATTCAAATGTTCAACTGTACTTTGGAACAGCAATGGGATTTGGCTGAATTCTGGATTTTGTTGTTTAATTAAGTGCAATGCTCACACCTTTGTTTCCTTCTCTCTTTTTTTGTTTGGCTCTAATTCTCAAATTTTTGGTAGTAAGGAGCTATGGCATTGAAGTTCCTTCCTTTGTTAACAAGTGGCTCTCTTGAATGCTTCTTCCTAATGTTCAGTCTAACACAGACACAACATCCTCACACACCAATGGCACATGTATGTTTCTACCTGGCTTCCATTCCACCACATACATCTGAGGAAGTAGACTGAAGTCTACGAAAGCTCATGCTGCCAACTCCTTCCTTTCAGGTTGTCTCAAAGGTGCTACAAGATCTCTCTACGTACTGATTCTACAGACTAACATGGCTATATCTTTGAATTCTACAGCTGTTGAGTGTTAGACACATCATGTCAGAGGGGCAGTGAATGTCTCTGGATTTTGAAATTTAAAGGAGGTGTGCAAAATGCTGAACCCTATCCCCCAAGTAGGTTCAGTGGCTTGAATAGCTCCTTTAAAATTCAAGAGTGCTGGTTATCACCTATGGAGCCCTGGGCTACTTAGGTCCAGGTGGCAGACCAAAGTCCATAATTTGTATAGGGTGCTGCCATTTTGATGCACTCGTTACGCATGAGGGGCAAGGCGCGTCAGGAAGCGCCGCCCCTCGCGCGTAACGAGGGCGCCTCATAGGCCGTCTGTAATGCGCCTGCGATTCCTGCAAATCACCAAGTTCCAGTTTCCTGAGGGCTGGAAGCTTGATCTTTCCTTTAACCACTGTACCATACCACTGAGATGGTTAAAGGGGAGCACAATAGAGAGATTGACAAAATGAGAAGTGGCATGGCGGAAGTGGATTTTCTTCTGGTTTTCTCCCCGCTCCTGTAAGACTAGAACTCCAGGCCATTGAAAGCAGTCTACTGTCAGTTGATTAAATCAAAACACAATTTAGGTTTTGTTGGGGTTTTTAATATATTTTTTTACATAATGTGTAATTAATTCATGGAACTCATTGTTGCAGGCTGTGGCCACTGGCTCTGATGAGTTTAAAGGGGGATTAGTCAAATTCACAGGGGATATTAGTCATCCGCAGTTATTATTAGTCACGATGGCTGAGCAAATCATGCATCCTTCAGCATTTGGAAAAGTTCCTTTGTGTGTGTGCTTTAATGTCCAGAATTCCCTGATGGATTTTGGGAGTTGTTGTCCAAACAAAGTAACTGTTCCAAGCGCCGATGCAGTGGCAAGGTACTTCATAACCAGTGCTGGGTTGTAAGCCAGGCAAATAGGTATTGCCATTTCTTCTCTCTTTTTTGTTTATGGGATTCCCAAGGCATCATTTTAGCTACAATGTAAAATGGGAAACCAGAGTAGTAAGACCCTGGTCCAGAACACACTGCAGAAATAATCCAGTTTGAGACCATGTTAACTGCCCTGGCTCAATGCTAGAGGATTCTGAGAAAGTGTGACTTGCCTAAGGTCACCCAATGGATGTATCTGACTGAGCTGGGATTCTAATCCTGGTCTCCAGAGTCGTTCTTTGAGGCTCAAACCATTGCACCATAGAGGCTCCCTGGAAACCTCCAAGGGTCAAAACAATTTATTTTGCAAAATTGTTACACACACACACACACACACACACACACTGTGTATGTGTGTGTGTATATATATATGTATGTGTGTGTGTGTATATATATATATATGTATGTATGTATGTATGTATGTGTGTGTGTGTGTATATATATATATATAGAGTTTGTGGAATGGCCTGCCGGATGAGATCCGTCAAATTACCAACTTTGGCATGTTACAGACGGCCCAGAAGGGGCAGTCTCGCACCGCTGCTGGTTGCTGCGTCCAGGAACAGCAGCATCCAAAATGCGCGGTTCCTGGATGCAGCAAAGAAGGAGCGCGAAAATCGCACTCCTTCCTGGGCCCCAGAAGAGACGCCGCGAAGTGCTAGCTGTGCACTCGCGGCGTCACTTCCGCCGCGCGATGTATAGACGCAGAGGGTCTGCTACGTCAAAATGGCAGTACCCATCTGTATGCGGTGCCGCCATTTTGACGTAGTCATTACGCGCGAGGGGCAAGGCGCGTCAGGAAGCACCGCCCCTCACGCATAATGACAGCGCAATGACGGCACCTCATGGGCCTGTCTGTAACGCACCTTTGACAGTTTTTAAAAAGCTGCCAAGACGGATCTTTTCCGGCAGGTCTTCCCTGAATAAGTACTTGGCCATAAAATAATTACTCCCACATACTAGGCATCATCCTACTATTCTACCCATCATTTATATAATAATATTAATGGTTTATTTTAATGCAGTTTTAATGTACTTGTTTAATTCCTTTTTAAGGAGGGGATATTGTAATACATAGTATTGTATGTAGAATGTTTCTATGCTGTAAGCCGCTTTGATTGTTTTATTACGAAAAGCGGATATAAATAAAAGTTTTATTATATATATTATATACATACATACATACATACATACATACCTTTAGGGATCCAGGAATGCCCCAAAACATGGAGAGAATGTGCCCATTTTCCCTAGAAGGCACTTGAGGATGTGAAAAATATTTTGTTTTTGTTTTTTGGTGGGATGAAAATGGGATAAAACTTCCCATCAGTTTTTGCCAGCATCTTGGCAGTGCCTTTAAAATTCAAAGTAAAACCTGCTACAGACTCATTGGTCCTGCTGGCATGGAAGCCCCAAGGCACCACTGGTGAAAGGCAGAACCCATGGCTTAGTTTTATATCACCAGTGTCATAGCACAGAAGACACCAATGGCATGCACTTCAGATGAACTCTTTTCCCCATCCCTTGTCTGTCAGAGCAGGAGAAGATTAATGGCGCCAACCAGACAATGGAGCTGGAGGAAGGATGGTAGGACAGGGATTAGAGCTGGCCCGGCACCTTGCAAAGTGGCCTTCCATCACAGTGACTTGTGACCTTGTCTGTAAACCAAGCCAGAAGCAGAAATGGCTTGGGGGTTCCTTATCATGGTCTAACAGATAACATGAAGGTAAGGTGGCAAATGAGTAGATGCAGTTATTCTTTCTCTGTGTCTTGCATTCTAACTGCAAGCAAGCCAGAAAATAAATACTCAAACCGGCAAGGATTCATTCAGACTCACATAGGACAAAACCCGTAGAACCCCTCAACTGCAAAGCAATGATTTTCCAGTGAAAAATGATGAATTGGTGGAGACTAGAGTCACTTGTTAAATTAGTTCTCTCTCCCTCACACACACATTATTCAGTGTTTAAAATACCAATGTTTCAAATGTGAAAGTGCACTTTTAACCATTCCTGATTTCATTTTGTGGGCTTTTGTTGTTGCTGCTGTTTATCGAGGCAGTCCTTCGAAGGTCCCTGAGGCAGAAAATTGATCCCAGAACTCGGAGGTTCGTCACTTTTCTTTCCTTCTCCAAATCTGTTTTCTTAGGGACATTTCCAGAAAGCTCTGGTGCCACAACCAACTACCATTCCCAGAATTCCATAGCATTGAGCTAGGGAAGTTAAAGTGGTGTGAAACTGGTCAGTTTTTAACTTGTTTGTTCGTTTTGTTTTTTGTTTTTTAAATATTGCACTGGATTTAATACTTTTTTTAGGAGGAGAGGGTACCAGGGATTTTATATGTTCTGTAATTTTTTGTTAGCCACCCCAATTGTTCTCAGAGGGGCGGGATACAAATAAATTTATTATTATTATTATTATTATTATTATTATTATTATTATTATTATTATTATTCCTGGAGTGTGGATGCAGCCATTGTTATAGCTGGATTTGTTTTCACTTCCTTT
>NW_024804172.1:0-5798 GCF_019175285.1 Sceloporus undulatus
TTTTATTAAGTAGACACAATTAAGCTGAAAGCCAGTATGATGTAAAGATTCCAATACTGGACTGGGATTTTAGATCTGGATTCTAGTTCCCTCTGAGTGATAAAACTCACTGGGTGATCTAAGGCTATCTTATCTCAAGGTTATGTAGGGATGATGTGTGGAGCATGGGGTGCATGCCACTTTGAGTTCATTTGAGCAAAAGTGGAATATAAATGTAATATTTAAATAATCTGGAGATTGATGAAATGGGTATAAGATAACGAGAACAACTGGAAAGTTCCTCTTCCTCATATTTCTTATTAAGATCATCAATATTTCTTGTTATTCCAAAGGTATAAAACATAAATAAACATATGCTTTAATGCTCTGCTTTTGCAGGCAATGTAATCATGCATATATTCAAGACCAATCCTTTAAACTTTGTTGGGGCTCTTTACTCCTTGAGAACCGAAAAATTATGCCCCTATGAAGTAATTTAGTAGGACAAAGGGAGTATTGCATCTAGCTAACATAAAATAACTGCACCTTTAGGTATAGCAGATCCTCCTAGTTCCTCTCCTATTTTTTCCATTCAGCTAGGAGAAAACTTACTGGATACTCATATTAAGAGCCCTGCTCTTATTAAGAGCCCTGCTAGAGAATTGTGTATCTCTTTGTTGTAATAAAACTCTTTAATTACCAATACCTGTTTGGAGCTTTTGTGGACCCAAAGTTCAACAGACAACACAATACATGTACTGTAATGGGTTAGTAGTGGGGAGGATGAAACAAATCACCAAGGTTCTTTTGTCATTTGTGTGGAACTGGTTTAGTGGAATGAGTCATAAGCCATAATTCCCCCCCCCCTCAGTATCATCCCCAACCTGAGTAACCTACAGTGACTCAATAGGTGCTTTCAGGTTTGGTTACCATGTATGAAAGGTCCTGATAAGCTATCCTTATTAGGTGCATCCAGTGCCAATTTGCCACTGGTAAGTACTGGCCCTGCAATCAGCCTCCCTCAATTGCATCTGTGCTTATTTGATAAGGATGGTGATACCAGAGTTGGTCTGACCATTTGGTGGAGTGAAGTAACCACTTCAGCTTGCCAATCCTGGGGGGCAGGGCTCAGAGCATTGGCAAGGTTTGGATGACAGTGCTATGTTTGTCACCCAGCCTGTTCCTCACTCCATCAAGCCAGCTGCTGCTCTGCAATACACTATAGAGCATAGTCCTGATTCTATTTCTAAA
This sequence comes from Sceloporus undulatus, assembly GCF_019175285.1. Classification (NCBI taxonomy): domain Eukaryota; kingdom Metazoa; phylum Chordata; class Lepidosauria; order Squamata; family Phrynosomatidae; genus Sceloporus; species Sceloporus undulatus. Next base: position 1,231 of record NW_024804172.1, read on the forward strand.
ATGAAATTAAGCTGCTAGTCCAGTCAGCTATTGCATGTGGATGGGGGCAGGTAACAGCTTGACCTTTGCCACAGATAGTAAAAGGTCTTGAGTTGGCCCCAAGGGGTGTTGCAATGAATAAAAGAGTCAAGTAGTCCTTTTGCTCCCCAGCACATTATAGGTGAGTACACTGCAATCCAATAGGTGAGTACACTGACACTTGGAGAGTATACTAGGTCACAACCACGTCCTTGTGTTTATCTAGCAGTGTTGGAGGAATTATAATGTTCTCGAAAGTTGCTGAGTGAATTATTTTTTGGTTTTCTATGAAAGCTAAGTGTTTGGAACAAATACCTTAGACCATTGTAAGCCAAGAAAAAGGGCAGGATCGTATGCAGACAGTAGTCTAGTGTAAAGTGGTTGGACAATAAGTTGCATGTTCTTAGAGTTTGCATTAGTGTGAACTTTAGTGCAGCCAGCAACACACCCAGCCCTCCTCTTCATTTTTGACTTGGTGGATGGGGAGCTAGGCACCTGTTGTGCAGAGGGTGAACTTGGCTATGGAGCCTATTATGCAACTGTAGGATTCACAGCATAACCACTGGTGTATAGTTATGAAACACTAAATGCATAGCATTTATTAAAGAAATCACATATCTGATAGGTAGAGAAGAATGAGATCTGCTGGTTACAGTTGCATGACCGAGATAAAGGAGATTATCGCACAGTTCTTCAATAGTGAGATAGAAGCAGGATTGAAACAGTAATCATGGGATCTTATTGCACCACATCGTGGCTAGGCAGTACATATCCTGTAGTCAATCAATGTTTCTGCCACTGCTTTTAATGAATGGGAAAATCCTATGAACAGCTGTCAGTCTTGCAGTTAGCCTGTTACTGAAGTATGTGCCATAAGTCATTCAGGCGTAATTCAGAAAGAAGGGGATTTAAACTGGTTTCACTGCACCCCTTCCCATTCCTAATGAATGCAAGAGTTCTTACTGCTGAGGAGGCAATCTGTCCTGGGCAGAAGAAAGGGGACTTCAAGGGCTTACACTGCAAGGACACACACGTACACACACCATTTGCATTGAAAGCAAGACTTCTTAGCACTGAGAAGGCAATAATTTCATCTGAGGCAGTAAAAATGGGATTTAAAGGGCTTACACGGCACACACACCCCGCCAAAGGATGGACTTTTACTGATTAATCTCAACTAGCTAACAATAGTGTGATATAACACATAGCCAAATTGTTATCAATTTGAAATTGCATGGCAATGTAATAAGACTTGTTGCTGTTTCAGGTGTTTAAAAAGCTGCAACAGCATAGGGAGGGGAGCTTTGTGCAATAATCTCCAAAATCTGGTGAGAGAAAAGCAAGAGTCGAAGTGCAATCAAGCCATGGACATACCATGATGCTAAACCATCTGTCTATATCAGAACTGCCAGGCCAGGACTATCCCAGGCCTTGAGGCTTCAGTGCCAAAACCTGAGATGTAAGAATGATCCTTGTGATCTCAGGGGCAGGCCCAAGCATTGTCATTAAGCATCAGCTACATTTACACAAAGTATGCCATTTTTAAAAACAAACAACCAGCTGGCAACCTGTTCAGTATGATATCATAACCTAAACTTTGCTGTTGTTTAACTTCAAGTCATTTCCGACTTACAATCTTGTAAATTTTGCTGTTCACCTTTATGACCATGGCACCATTGCCATGATTGCAAATACCCCCTAAAACCCACCTTAAAAGCCAGGTAGCTGCACCAATTGAAGGAGTTCTGTGGCACTAGTGAGCAGGCTGCTGAAGGATGATATATTTAGCTCCCACCAGTGAGCTGTGGTGCAATGATCAGCTGTGACCCTGCAGGGATCCCTGCCAAGATCTTGCATTGCCTCCCATGCAAGAACTTAGCCAACAAATCTAACAAGTGATGAAAATATATAAAGTGGGCCCTTACTATCTGCTGGGGTTTGGTTCCAAAACCTTCTATAGATATCAAAATCTGTGGATGAGCAGGTCCCACTAAATACAATGGCATAGTAAAATGGTGTCACTTATATAAAATGGCAAAATCAAGGTTTGCCTTTTGGAATTTATATATATATTAAATATTTTCACACCGTGGATGGTTGAATCCATGGTTAAAAAATCCATGGCTAGAGAGGGTCGACTGTAGTGAGTAATGCTGTGAATCACAGTAACATCTAGTGCCCTTTAACCATACTCAGTTATAGAACTATGATTCCGCATTAACTGCTATGGTTGAGTTCAATGGAATTATGGTTTGGGGAGATACTACTGCTCTCTGGCTAAGAATTCAAAGAGCACCTGTCTCCCACACTTTGTGCATCATGGGCCTATAGCTGAGAAAGTAATACAGTGAGCCCTCCATATTTGCTGAGGTTAGACGCACAGGACCCCCGTGAATGTGGAAAAACCACAAGTGAAAAAACACTTTTTTTAAACCTAAGGGAACACCTCTCTAGGAATCTCTAGGTCCTCCAGGGCAAGTCTGTGGTTAACATCTGTCAGAAGTTGACCATAGAAATGTGCTGGAGGACTTACAAATGCCTAGAGAAGTATTCTCTTTAGGAATCTCTAGGTCTTCCAGTGTGATTTTTGGCAGATGTTGACCATAGAGTTGTGCTGGAGGATCTAGAGATTCCTAGAGAGAACATTTGAATCAAATTCGCAAATATCAAATTTGCAAATGTCAACTCTGCAAATGTGGAGGACTGACTGTAGATCAGAGGAGAGAGGAAGAAAATGTAGAGAAGCCTACTTCTCTCTATCTCTGCTACCATCTGTAGGCACGTAGCTGGTTGTGCATCTTTCTGCTTTCAATAACAGTTGGTCCCTCTTCACAGAATCATAGATCTGGAAGGAGCCTCAAGTCCAATTCCCTGCTCAATGCAGGATCTCCAGCTCAAGCATCCCCAGCAGGTAGCTATCCAGCCTCTTTTTGAAGATGTCGAGGAGACCCCATCACTTCTCAAGGCAATTGGTGCTATTGCCAAACTGCTCTTACTGTCAAGAAGTACCTTCTAATGTTCAATTGAAATCTACTCTCTTGTAACTTAAAATAATTAAACCTGGTCCTATCCTCCAGGACAGCAGAGAACAGGACTGCCCCCTCCTTTCCATGACAGTCCTTGATGGATTTAAATAATGCAATAATGTTCCCCCTCAGTCTTGTCTTCACCAAACTGAACGTGCTCATGTGTGTTGTTTGATGTACCTCTTATTATCTTTGTTGCCCTTCTTTGAAGTACTCCAACCTATCTATATCCTTCTTAAATGGAGGTGACCAGAACTCAACGCAGTACTCCAGATGAATTCTAACCAGCACAGGACTGTTAATTCCCTCAGTTTGGAAACCATGCTTTAATTATTACAGGGTAAAATAGAATTCACTTTTTTTTGTTGCAGCATAACTCTGCAGAGGCCAGGAGAGAAGCAGCACTATTTCACATGTGAAGAGTTGTGTGATAATAATTGTACCCACTATGGTATGTTTGCTTTTGCTGGAATCATGGATTTATGGTGCCTTATGAGCATGGTGAGATAACATCCTTAGTGTTGGGTTAGTTCTCAGACGTTGCAACAAGTAAAAGAAATACATTCCTTTTAAACTTTCAAATCTCTATTTACTGCCAAGCTGGGATTTGCTCCGGCAACATGTGTATTTTAACTGAGTACAAACTACTTTTCACTTTGAACTCAGTTTGCAGCAGTTGAAGTAAAGTGAGAACAAGGGGAAAGTGGGAGAAATTGGGGCATTTTAAAAGCAGCTAAAAAAGTGGGACGACAGGCTTAATCAAGACTGTCCCTGTCAAATTGGATAGTGAGAGAGCATGTGCAATAGCAACAGCAAGTACATTTCTATACTGCTTATCACACAATTAGCATTCCCTAAGCATTTAATGTTGTGTCAGCTAATTGCTCCCAATAAGCTGGGTACTCATTTTACCGACCTACAAAGGCTGAGTGGACCTTGGAGCCCTGCCTAGAATCAAACTCACAACCTTGTGGCTGTAGTACTGCCATTTATCCACTGCTCCACCAGGAGTTTATGAACCTGCAGATAAGTAAATTTTCCTGTAGCAGAATATGCTGCAACAGGCATCTACAGGTGTCTTTGGGAGGTCCCAGCAGGTGACATCTTTGCAGCATGTCCAGTTACAGGAAAACAGATAGACATGTCACTTTTCAGCCCCACTGCACTCCCAATAATATGTAAATAGCTGTTTTTTTGGGGGGGGGACTTGTGATTTTTACAAGGTGGACTTTTTAGGAGTAGGATTGGTCATTGGTCATTGCCTCAAAATTCTGACATCTGCAGTGGTTAAAAAAAAAGACTTCTGATGGTGCAACCGGTCTTAGTCCCTTGTAAATCAGCAAGAAGATTCCTGTCAGGGTGGTCAGAATGGAAACTGGAGATGGCTCCTGTATCTTAAATAATGATACAGAAAATGGAATTTAAGGAGGTTTGTGAAGATGATGGCCGTTATCCCACCAATTTGTCTCAGCAAGACTTATTTATTTATTTATTTATTTATTTATGCATGCTGCTTTAGAGAAT
>NW_024804173.1:0-5797 GCF_019175285.1 Sceloporus undulatus
GCCAAACTGCGCAGCTCCGTTACGGAGCAAAAAAGAAGCTCCAAAATTGAGCTTCTTCTTGCGGCGCCCTAATGATGTCGCAAGGCACCAGGGGCGCATTTGCGACATCATTAGCGCCGCGACACGTTTGGACGCACAGCGTCCTATATGTAAAGATGGTGCCGGCCGTGTGGAACAGCCGGCGCCATATTGTACGGACAGAGTCCGTATTAGACCCAGGGGCATCTAGAAGAGATGCCCCTTTTTTAAAATGGGACATCCTGCGGATGTCCCAAGTGCCGGTTTATAACCGGCCATAGTTCCATCAATGTCATTGACCTAAACATTTTTTTTAAAAGTTCATAGCAAGTATTTTATAATTTCCAATGAATAAGACAGTATTTATGTATTAGACACTATGGACTTTATCATACCAGCCTATTAAGTTGTTGCAATCGCATTGTTGAAGCAAACAGGAACATATCAATTTGAAAACCATCTCTATCAGACTTCTCAGCAGTTGGTCTATTATGCTTCTTTGGTGATCAATGGTCTTGTGCTCACTCTTCCACAATGCCTTACTAACCTTGCCTTCCTCCCCATGCATGTCCTACTTAACACATACATTCCTGCTTGGGAGTAGTGAGGGAAGAGGTGGAGGGAGGGGAAGAGGAGGAGACTTACAGCTACTCACTCCACATGACTGCTAAAATATTGGAACTGCAGCAGAAGGCACCTATCATAATACCTATCCTATAGAAAAGCGGTGATACTAGAAGCTATTGACAGGTTTTCCCAAACAATAAAAAGGTGTGCTCTAGCAAAAAATTAAAATGGAAAGTGACAACAGGAGAGACACAATGTCATGTGACAGTAGTGGCCAAAGATACTATTATCCAATTTGTAAGCGTCGTCATGTGATAAAGTCTTACATGCATGTCAAGAGTATATTCATGTATCCCTCAAGACACTGTTGGACTATGACTGTTAACAATTATAGCCTGCAAGCCCAGTGGTAAGGAATTCTGGGAGCTGCAGTCCAGCAACATCTGGATGGTCACCTGATTATTGCCTTTGATTTAGAGATGTATCTGCAGCATGGCCAGTATCCAACAGGGTGGTTCCACAGACCTCAGATCCCCACTTCCCTAGAGCCCACACATCCTCAGCCTTGGGGGGCTAGGAAACCTTTCAGAATTGGTGTCAAGGTAAAACAGACAAGTGCAGATGGGGTGAAAGGGAAATTGGTTACTTGTGGTTAGTTTTGGGCACTGCAGAACATCAAAAGTCAGCCTAGGCATCAAAATCTACGCCACCAAATTGTGGAAATTCTCCAGTTAACATCTGTAAAATGGTGTTCTAAATCCTAATTATTCCAGGGTTGTTGTTATACACTGTATAATATAATATACAGCAAACATCCAGAGTAGTGGAGATGATACCTGAACCTTTCATGCTAGTTGTTCTTATAGACAAACTTTGATGTATATTTTAATATTATTAATATAAAATTTTAAAGTTTTTTTATGGATTATGCAGCCATTGTGGGTCAAAAAACAATACAAAAATGTCTTGAATAACAACAACAGCAACAGCCATAATCATACAATAAAGCTGATGTTTTGTTTTGACAATGAAGAAATCCCAACAAACAAGAAAAGTTGCATACTGTGGGGAATATGAACATTAACTAAAAAATATCCTTTGCTAAAAATAAATGCTAGGTCAAACCTCAGTGTTTTCTGGCTTATTCTTTTGGCTACAGAACAGCAGATATCTGATATCTAGACAAATTTAGGAGGAAAGGTGTCTTAACATCTGGGAGCTTTTAAGACCGCTACATAAAATTCCTAGCAGTCTGATCCAGGCTGACCTAGGCTGCAACACAAAATGATGACTCCAGGAGTGAATGGTTTTTCAGGCACACCCAGGCTGCTTTTCCCTTTGGCCATTATCCGTTTGAAATTGTATGACAGAAGCCTTTTTGCGGCAGAAATGTGTAATCCAGCATTGAGTTAATGCTCTGTCAATACACTAAACCAGAATCTCATAATAATGATGAAGCAACAACATTTTTTACTTGGGTCAAGAGACTGGCTAACTGGAAAATAGCTGGCATTGGAAGGAAACAAGGTCACAGTGGCATTTGTTGCCAGCAGTAAAAATGATAAAGCCAAGGTTGTAGACATAAATAAAACTGAAACAATTATCTTGTATTGTTAGCTCTGCAGAAATGGACAGAAAAGGGCGGGAAGACCAAAACATTAGGCTGTTTAAAAAAGAAAAAGAAAAGAAAGAGGAATTAGGATATTAAATCTTGCTTGCACTCTTGCTAGGGCCTTGGCAATTGGCTCTAAGGGAACAATTAAAGTCCAGTACTGAATGGAGTGCGAAGCAGCTCCTGTGGCAGGCATGCTGCTCTTTAAAGGAGAGTAATGAAAGGTGGCATTGATGAATAGCTGATCTGTTCATGGCTCGAATAAGATGCAAATCCATAATAAGGGGTTTTCCCCCTCCTACACAAAGCAGATGGACATTGTGGAACTGCAAGACAATTGACTATGTACTCAGGAAGGGCCTGTGATTTAGAGGCTTGAGATTTTAAGATTAACCTCATGGTGAATTTGAAATACACCCCCCTCTAGCAGCACATGCTAATATGGAAAAAAATGAATGCCTATTTATAAACCCACAGTCAAGTGAAAATAAGACATATTTCTCCAATATCCAGCAATGGGATATTACAGATATTCTCATGAATTTCCCATTCTGACTTTAAATGAAATAAGTAGACATTGTAAAAATTCTCATATACTGTGTTGTTTTGTTTTCTCAATCAAGATTGCCTACATACAAGTCTATGTCTATATCTATCAATGTTTGTAAATGACACTGACCATTGTAAGCAGGCAATTTTTTGGGGGGGGCAAAGATCAAGTTCATATTCTAGACTGGCCAGGGAACAGAAAACAGAACAGGACAATGCCCTTTCAAGTAGCCAGATGGCTGGTAAATTGATTATGGTTTGGGACATGGTTTCAAAGAGAGAGGAGAGGAAGGCTTCATGCCTACCTTAGAGAGAGACCCGCAACATTTCTTCCATATATAGCTACAATTTACTCTTACAAAAAAGGTTAAGCACTATACTTTCAATGAGAGTCAGCCTTGGTCCCGAAAACTTTGAGGCAACCCCTTTTCTTGGCTTGCCACCTTCTCAGCTACATTTGGTGTGAACATAGGAAAGGGTTTTTAAACTGATCAACTGTATTCGTTTTAATTTCTGCAAGCTATCTTTATGTCCAGTATTGAGGAAAAGGTGGTATATAAATGAATAAACAGTAATGTTGGTGCAGAGCATTTTTGACAGCGTTGTGTGCCTTCAAATTCGTTTGTGACTTATAGTGACTCTATGGCACATCTATCACAGGCAAGCTTTCTTGGCAAGTTTCTTCAGCGGGGTTTTATGGCTGAGCCAGGACTCAAACCCTAATCTCCAGAGTTGTAGTCCATGCCCTTCCTAATTTCATAAATAAAGGCTACTAGAAACATCCTAGTGTGGGCAAAAGGGAAAAAAACTAGGACGTTTTAAAAACTGGAAGTCCAGAGGATTAATTGGGACTGTCTCTGCAAAATCAGGACAATTGGAGGGTATAGGAGGGACTGCAATTTATTTGTTGTTCCTAATTGTCACACTAACAAGCAGCACATGGGGAAGCTATAACACAGTGCATCTCTGTAACCAAAACACACAACTGTGCACATGCACCTCCTTCATCCATTCCTCACCTGTCATAACTACAGGGTTTGCCAGAAACAAAGGCCTGTTACAGACTGCCAAAATAAAGCTGCTTTGGGTCTCTTTGGAGGTATGCTATTTAAATGATGCATGGGTCCTAAGAGTCCGGAGGTCACGCCAAAGCCACAGTCCATTCCTAAGCACCGGAGTGCAGCTTTGGTGCAGCTTCTGGATTCTTAGGATGCATGCATTAGTTAGATCCGTCTAACTAAAAAGATTGCATGTATAGCGCTGTGTAAATTTACAGCGCTTCATAAATAAAGGTTAATAATAATAATAATAATAATAATAATAATAATAATAATAATGCATCATTTAAACAGCATGCCTCCAAAGAGACTCGAAGCAGCTTTATTTTGGCAGTCTGTAACAGGCCAAAGTTATCCATCTAGTTTCTAATTTAGCCATTATCCTTTATCAATATTTTCAGAAACTTTGATGTTTTTGCTGCTGTGTGCCTTTAAGTAATTTCTGACTTGGAGACTTTATCAGAATTGTCTTTAGCCCCAGTATTGAGAGGAAAGGTGGAATATAATGAATAAATAGTAATGTTGGTGGAAGCTGTTGTTGTTGTGTGCCTTCACATTTTTTCCAGCATATATCTTAGCGGAATGAATTGTAACCCGCCTCAATCCATAGGGAAAGGCAAGATATAAATAAATAAATTGTTGATATTGTTGTTGTTATGACACTAAGGTAAACCTATCGTGGTTTTTGTGGGGGGGGGTTGGTAATATTTGTTCAGAGGAGGTTTGCCATTGCTTTCCCCTGAGGCTGAGAGAGTGTGGCTTGTCCAAAGTTACCTAGTGGGTTTCATGAGCAAGTAGGCAATTGAATCTGGTATCCAGTGTTGGAGTCCAGCACTCAAACTACTACACCACACTGGCTCCCTTTTGGAGGGTCCAATTCAGGTACTCTTACCCCCATATAAAATCTGCAAGAACTCTCTTGACTACTGAGGTTACGGAGTATAACACTGAAAATCCCTGTTATCACATCTACAGCCCTATCTTCTGTGATAGCAAAGACAAGGGCTTTGATTTTCTCATAATTGGTCCTGTAGCATGAGAAACACTAGCAAAAAATATCTCAAATCTTCCTTGGAAAACAACACTAAGCAGTCAATGCATATGCTTCACTCAAAGGTGAGCTGTATAAATCCTCAATGTATTTTCCCCCTGGGATAAAAATGAAAGCTTGCAAATTACTGCTGCCTTCTGTGCATCATCAAAGAGTCTATAGGGCCAGCACTTTAGAGCAAGGGTAGACAATTCTGGAAGGGCAGGAGGCTGCATTAGCCCCCTAGGAGACCCATCCCCAACTGATTAGAATTCACTCTCCCAATTGAACTAGGCTTCTCTTTGGACTATCCCCACCATCACACAAACTAATGGTGCCACTTTGGTTCCAGTTTTGTCTAGGAAAATGTCCTGCAGACAGATAGACAGTCAATTTTTCTGAGGGTCTCAGATGAGATCAGGAAAAAAATTAAATACCTAAGATGATCTTCCTGCTACACAGAGGGGAGACCTCTGATACTTTCCAGGTTAAGCCACAGCAAGCTACAAAGAGCTTATCCATCTCTGTGTGAAAATTCTGAGTCCCAGAGATAGGTAGTTTATGTATTTGTATTTGGCCCGCAGCCACCACCAAGCCAATGAAGTCAATGATGAGGGATTATGGGAGCTATGGTCCAAAAACATCTGGAGGGCCAGAGTTGCCTAGCCTTATCCTAGGTGCAGCCCCTGTTCACAGACTGTGCCAGCTCATCACTCAGTACTACCTCTCTCATGTCTCTCTTCTTACAGTTGAAGGGAAGACATTTTAATCCTCCCAACAGATAATTTCTACTCCGTTGTCAGGCTGAACCACTATAAGGTATTGTCAGGCTCTGAAAGATTAAACTTGCCAACATACAGCTGACCTGTCTCAGTGAAAAATAGCGAGAGACAGTGTGTGTGCTATTGAAATTGGCTGAATCCCTTGCATTTAAGAAGGAAGATTTGCTGCTGATTGGATTAT
>NW_024804174.1:0-5797 GCF_019175285.1 Sceloporus undulatus
TCCCAAGATGAATAATGCATGTTCAGAAATTGTGGGTCCACTTAAAATGATGGTGCCAGAAAAAAAATTATGCTTAAAGGGAAGTAATAAAATAATGTATCTGTTTTGAACAAAATATTGTGAATAATTTTTGTTGTTGTTTTTTGTTATGATTTCAAGTAGGCTTCTAAACTACCTATGACTTCCAGGTTGAAGCTAGCTCTAATTTTTGAAAAAAGATTAAAACTCTGGCAAAACCATAATTCCATGAAACAAACTGCAGTTGGTCCATATTGTGGTATTTATTTCAACATCAATGTAGTACAATAAACAATAGCAACACATAATGTATGTGTCTACTTCAACCTGGCCAAAACCTTTTGGGGCTACAGTTAGATGAATTGAATCCACATTTAATTGGATGTAATCACTAATAACTTCAGTGAGAGTTCAGGTAATGAATTCATTTTCTATCCCAATAGGAAGGAAATTCAGAGAGGCTAGAAATACTGGTTTATTTGTCGTCATTGTCTAACATCCGAGGAAGATCAGACAGCTTTGATTCAAAGGAGTAAGCTCTTTTCCTGTGTGAAGCAACTGTGTTATTTCCATGACTTCCAAATTCCTTGGAAACATACATTTCTAGCAGTGAAAACAGGAAAAAAGGCAAAATGACTCAGTAAGGGATGAGCATATTCATTGGGCATGGAATGGTGACTCACTGCATGTGTGTGCATGCATGCAGAAACATGCACTTGGTGAGAGGCCCTCTTGATACATGTTTTTGAAAAAGTGATCCAACTACTGGTTTTTCTGTTTTTCTCACACTGCTATATAAGGGAAGCAGACTGCTGTCTACGATTTCTTGCTTTCCCTGTCCTTGCCCTCACAGTGGTTTCTTCCCCACCCCTTGAAGTTGCTCAGAGTGCCTGGACTCATTAAATGTGTTAAATTTATAGGGGGGAAAAAGAAGAAAATACATTAGATGTTTTTTTCTGGCATCTCCTTTTTATATGAGGGAAAAGAGAGTGTGGCTAAAATCTGAATACTTCTCTTTTGTATGAAGACTTGGATTTTTCTGTTGTAAACAGTTGAAGAAGAATTGATGCTTCTAGAAGTAGATTTTTTCTCCTATAGATTTTTTTCTTATAGGGGAATATTCCTGTTGGACATCAACATTTTCTACCATAACTTGTTCCCTTGCTATGTATTTTAACTTTATGACTTTTGTTGATTTGGTGTCTCCCACCCTAATATCCTTGCTGTCAAGTTTTCATGATTAAAAAATATGGTGTTTGTGTGATACAATAGATGTGTTTAGGGCTGGAAAATCTCCACAGAGAAGTGACCCTTGAGACAACCAAGCTCTCTAAAGACAGTATATACTCTATCATATTAAATAGTGATGGAAACTGCCTGCCTGCAGGTAAACTAAGGTGATGAATTATGTGGTAATAGTAGGCATTTCTGGAACAAGAAGTCATTCATTTTGAACTATTCTTTCTTTCAAAATTTCAGCTTCCCTTACAGTCTCCTCCACATTTCATTTTCCTTATTTTGAAGATCCAGCATTTGAAATGCTTGGTTCTACTCTTCCAGGCAGAACTTGTATGGAAATGATATGCTGAATATTTTAATCTGCCTCTAGTCTTGTACAGTGTGTTAGAAGTTACTTGCATGTGGCATCTTCAAGATACTGGTGAATGACTGCGATGTTGAAATTTCTTTATTGTGGTTAACTGCCGTCAAGTCAGCTTCAATTTATGATGACCCTATAGATGATAAATCTCCAGGTCATCCTATCATCAACACCCCTGCTCTGTTCTTGCAGACCCAAGGCCCAGGCTTTCTTGATTGAGTCTATCTGTGATGCTGTCTTCCTTTTTTTCTTGCTGTTTTCTACCTTACAAAGCATTACTGTCTTTTTTAGTGAATCATGTCTTCTTGTGATATGTCTAAAGTACTTATTAGAAAATAATAAGTCTCAGTTTGAAAATAAATGCCTTATGCTTTTAGTATATTATCTAGTGTTAAGGTAGCTGTTAGTTCCCCAGCATACCTTTGACAGAAATCTTCAGTTTTAACATAAACTCTTATTTTAGTCATAATGGAGGGGGGAAAAACCAGGACAGCTCATGGCATTACCCATTTTTCTTATTAAATTTGGTAGAATGTTGACTGTGAAATCAATGATAATGAGAGACCACTGTACTCAATGAAGCCCTTTGGAAATGTTCCTTTAACACTGATTGTGAATCAGCCGCTTCTCCTTGGACAAAACTCTTTCTATTTACTGTATATCAAGCATGCTATCTCAAGTATGGAATAGAAGAGATCCTATTTCAAATGTTGAAATAAGTTTGAACTATCAATTTCAACTATCAGCTTTTGTGCATGGGATAGGACACCATTTTATCTTCTGCTTTAGGAATCACAGTTTCTTTGGCCACCTCTGTTTTTGATATGTAGTATGTGTGCTTCATTATTACTCAGCAGGTTTTATATTAGGGAGTGCTGGTGATGTAGTGCTTGAATGACGGCACTGCAGCCACAATGTTGTGAGTTCGGTCTCAGAGGATTGACTCAGCCTTCCATCCTTTCGTAGGTCAGTAAAATGAGTACCCAGCATGTTGGGGGCAATTGCCTTACACATTGTAAACTGCTTAGAGAGTGCTTAGTTCACTATGAAGTGGTATAGAAATGTAAATGCTATTGCTAAGAGAACTGTAGGCCTTCTGATTTGCAGGACTGGGTTGGGTCCAAGAAGCTGATAGGAGAAGTAATCAAGGGAAAGTTTATTACTCAGCAATAGATTCTAGCTTTGCAGGAAGGAAAGAGGGGATATAGTTTTTCTTGTTATTTCAATGTAAGGCTGAGAAAAACTACTGGACGGATTCTACTAGTCTGCATTGGCAGTACTGAGCTAGATGGATTGTATCTGACTATCCATAAAGGCAGCCTTTATGGATTCTCTGATCCCATTACTTTCTCTTTAGTATGGTAGATAGGACTCTGCTAGGATAATAATGTGGGTGAGTGAAAGAAATAGCCTTTGGAGCAGAAGCTCCTGCTTTTGCAGTCCTCCATAGTGTACTTGCAATTGTCTCTCTGTTCCCTCTGTCAGTTGATACTTCAGCATACCCAATGATAAAAAAGGGCTTGGAAAGTATGAGCTCGCCCACCCCATCTCCAAAACAGAGGACAACAGCAAAAGGAGAGAGGAGATAGTATGGCATTGGCTTCTGCAGTTAATGGATACTCCTGCTCTCAATACAAGCTGCTACCTCTGTGGTTGCTTGTGAGTTGAGTTGACAGGCTCTTAGCCTTGGCTTCTAAGAGACAAGACAAGGTGGAAGAGAGAGTGAGAAGGACAGAAGTTGATACTACTGACTGGAAATTCAGTTTATTTCTGTCTCTATTAAATTTTACATGATGAGTCTCCCTTTTCTGAAATGCATAGGGCCAAAAGTGTTTTAGATTTTGGGTTTGGGTGGTTGAAGGTTTTTTGGTCAGAATTTTGGAATACATGTATATGCATATGCATAAACAATGAGATATCTTGGAAGTGTGACCCAGTCTAAACACAAAATTATTTTATATTTCACATAGACTTCATAAACGTAGCCTAAAAGTAAATTTATACAATATTTTAAATAATTTTGTGCATGAAGCAAAGTTTGTGTACATTGAACAAAGGTAAAGCAAAGGTGTCAAGATCTCAGCCACCTATGAAAAGGGGTTGAGTTCTGGAGTATCTTGGATACTTCTAGATAAGAGAGACTCAACCTGTGCTAGCATATTGCAGTATCCCTTTTATTTGTTTTTTGTTTTAAAGGATCAGCCAGCTTTCACAATTGCCAAAGTTACTGACTGCACTAAAGTCACTGAGTCTTGTTACTCTGGTGTCAGGCAAGAATTCTACTAGCATTGACCTCAAATATACATATAGGCTGACTTTTGTGAGAGAAATTTCAGAAAGAAAAAAATACAATCATATGTCAAAGATAATTCTAATATTTGTTGTTGTTTTTACTGCATGATATCTCTCCTTCTGTACTACACAGTTTGTGCGTAAATGTTTGAAATGAAAGCATAAAAGAGGGATTAAATATTTGCAAGAAAATTTGTCAGCACAGCTCCCCCTACAAACAGAATGTATGTATATAAACAGATTAGATCAGATAAACAATACATATTCATAAATATTCTGTAATGACCAGCGGAACAGTTGGAAAACATTGCAATCACTTGCATCAAAAGCTCTGGGAGCATTTGAACAAATACTTGAATTTTAAAAACATTTGGCTGATTCTGTGACTGGAAGCAGACTGAACCATTTTGATCTATCTGCTTTCAATGCAGAGATGAAGGCAGATGGGATGGAAAACAGTTGCAAGTGAATTTACCTGATTTCCATTTAGTTACTATAGAACCAAATCTTTTAGATTTTACTAATAACTAGAGGATCATAAACTGCACTGGCTGTGTCTTCTGACCCAGCATAGACGTTACATAGCAGTTCCTTGTAGACTTTTCCTTTTTTTATCATTCCCAATGTTAATTACAAAATAATAGTTTATTTGAAACAGCAATTTTAATAACTACAGATTGTGGTCTCAGTCTTTGTTCTGTGGGGCAACCATGATTCACATTGACTTGCACATAAAGTTGACAAATGACTTAATCTTCTGACTTTTCCATCCCCTAAATATAATTAATTTTTTTCTATCTCTAGGGCTTGGTAGAACAGAGAATGACAGGTTTTGTATGGATAGGTAGTTTCCTTAAATATTAGAACTATAGTGACACCCTCCACCTTTCCTTGCCGGTGGAAAATTGCCAATCTGACCTACTCTCTCCCCCTTTTAAAATCAAGTCAGAGAGTTTGGCTGTTAAACTGAAAAGAAGAAAACTATTGGAAACTAAAACAGCTGTGTATTTGTATCCTTTGGCTGGTGGCTGTGTGTGTTCAGAAGTTGCACATGTGTAGACAGTGACTGGTCCTGCAGGGATTAGGGCAGAGGTCCTTTCTGGCTAACAGATGGCACCATGACACATCAGAAAGGTGAGCCGCTGTCTAATTCAGATACAAGATGGCTTGCTGAGAAACTGGCTTACTGCCTTATTGTTTAAATATGTTTTCAGGCTTCCTTTTATAGCTTTATTTTCTCAGCTTGTGGCAAAATAGCCACTATGTTATGATTGACTCTCTTGGCTACAGCTGACAGTGTTGATTTGCAGGGTTTATTTAGGTCCTTGAGCTCTCTTGGCTGGCAGTCTTCTTCTTAAAGACTGTTTGAGTTATTCTTACTGGGAACAAGCTCTGCATTCGCAACAAGCTCAGTATGTGGCACAATATGGCCTATGTGCCACACTTCCGTATATTTACTGAAACCTTGTGAGTGAGCTGACTGCAATTAATGAAGCTGAATTAGTGTTTGGGATACTCTTAATTATATATACTGAAGGTGTAATTTAAGATACTTTTGCTAAAATTATTTTTTTTAAAGTGCAGTTAATGGTGACGTGCTTCTTGAAACAGCTGAGATAAAATACAGTACACTAAATGTGTTGAAATATTTCTTATGTGTTGGGAATAAGTAGTGAATGTATTTCATATATTGAGTAAGTAGCTGAAACTCACTGGGTGACCTTGGGCAAGTCACACTCTCTCAGCCTCAGGGGAAGGCAATGGCAAACCTCCTTTGAACAAATCTTGCCAAGAAAACCCCATGATAGAGTAACCTTAGGATCTCCATAAGTCAGAAATGACTTAAAGGGACGCAACAACAACCACAACCAAAAATATCAGTACAGT
>NW_024804175.1:0-5796 GCF_019175285.1 Sceloporus undulatus
AAAATGAGTAAAAATTGTTACAAATATCTCATTTGAAGAGGTAGGAGGTTGCTATAATTGTAGAAATGTGTTATTAATATTTGGGGGGGGGGTAGGAAAGATCAGTAATGCTCCATATGTAGAATAACACTTGAAATTCAACATGACTTGAGTTGATGTGCTTTCATGAGCTGCAAACTACAAAGAAATTTTGTATACATGTTGACATTTGTCTCTCTCTAACGTGTGCACTGCTGTGATGAGTGCTGTCCTTTTCATTTTTCATAGCAATTCCTGTTTTCTCTTGAAGTGTTTACATTATTTCTGCTTATGTCCTGTTAATGTCACATCTCAGATAATAACTTGGAAAAGGATATTGATCTTGCGAGTGACATGTGAATGTAGCATTTGTCCTGATATTAATTACGACTTTAAGAAAACTCTTATCCTTTGTTTTTTTTTTAAAAAAAAAAGAAAGAAAAAGAATGCTATTTTAGCTGTTACATTTATACTCCATCTTTTCCCTTCGAAACTCAAAGTGATGCAGGTGATTCCCCTCTATATTAACGTTAACAACAGCCTGTGAGGTAGGTGAAGCTGATAGAGAAACTGGCCCAAAGTCAGGAAAAAGTGGCTTGATTTTGCTTTTTCCAAATGTGAGTCAAAACTCTACTGCCCGCACCACCCACTCCCAGGCCTTGTTGAATATGCACAGCCTGATCTCATGGAGTGGCATTAAGCGTCACTGCTGGGTAATTTTTGTTTGTTTGTTTGTTTCTTCCCCACCATAATGTGCACTATTGCACAAACACATTGCCTGCAACTTTCAACTACTTCCCATGCCTACCCAGATGCTATCCCACTGGATGGCTGCACCTTTGATAGGCCACACAATCACACGTGCAATGTGCCATAGTACAGGGCATTGATGTGCAAGTGATACATTGGCAAAGGACAATCATGGAGGGCCCCCATACATGCCCCCTTCGCCCCATGCTTCCTCTTTTTGACTGTCTGGTTTGTGTGCATTGTAATTGCATCCACTGAAGCTATCACACTTTCATTTCTTTGCTTTGCCACAGACCTGCACTGGCATTGGCGCATTATATGCAGGTGTGAAGATGCACATTTTCCGAGCTAAGCTGAAGTATCTTGGCTTCTTTATGCTCTGGTTTTTAGCCCTGGAAAGTTGCTTCATTTCAATTTCCACCCTCTTTGGAGGTGTGTGTGATAGAAATGCCTCACCTTCAAAGTGGCTGGAAGCCATTTTAGTTTGCCTGCCTGTTTCACCTCCTAATGAATCTCATGACTGAATAGGAATCCTAAATCCAACAAAACAAACTCATTGAATCTATGAGAACTTGATCATTCAACACCTGTGTAAATGCAGTGACTCAGCAGGTTGACTTATTTAGGAATAACAACTGGATTTAGGCCCAGATCTCTCAAATTCCCTCCCCTATTTAAAAGTGTCAAGAAATCTTCCACATTTCAGAGTCCAGCCATACCTTTAGACCAGCTGTTGTTGCTTATAAAGATTTTGGTGGGCCACAGGGAGATTTGATTTATACAGGGAACAAGTACATTTTGAGAGCAGGAAGAACTGGAAAATATTTTAAGCTCTCAGGTTCCCAGTGTGATGTCTCTCAAAAGGATTGACACATGCAAAGTTCCTTCCAATCTTGATCTCTTCAACATCCCCCCTAACCGCCCATTTCTAAAAGAAACTTTCCATCCTGTACAATAATGTCAGGGAAAAATGGAATTCAGAAATATATGCCTCCCCCCAAAAAAGGAAAAGTTCCAGATTAATGATTAAACTAAGAAGATTATCGCACTGGGGTTAAAACGTTCCCCAGTGCGTTCTAACGGGGGTGAGCATGGAGCGTGATGGGAACCCGATGGGGCCCAGAACGCTAGTTTACTGCACAGCGGAATGCTGCTGCCGCCGCCAAGCATTCCCATCAGGTTCCCATCGGGCTCCAGGGAACGCCATTTCTGGGAACACTTTGAAACCGTCCCCAGAAATGGCATCCCCTGGAATCTGATGAGAACCCGATGGGAACGCTCGGCGGTGGCAGCATTCCGCTGTGCAGTAAACTAGCATTCTGGGCCCCATCTTGTTCCCGTCATGCTCTGTGCTGGCCCCCGCTAGAACACACTGGGGAACGTTTTAACCCCAGTGCAATAATCTTCTATGTGTGAAAACAGCAATTGGGATATTTCATTTCCATATGTTTCTATGAGGATTTTCTTTTTTACATTGGTGGAGGCTATTCTTTACCGAGACTCTCCCTGGTTGTAAAGTCATAAGACTAGGAAATGAACCCAAAATAGGGATGGGTGAGAAATTTTAGTTCATTTACTTCCTCGTGTACAGGGCAGAAAAGTGGAGATTTTAAAACTGTTTGAATGTGGTAAGGAGTGAAACTGTCAAACGCAAAATATTGAACACTTACAAATCTAGATTTTAATACTTGTTAATTCAACCAGGTTTATTGTGCTGAATTTGGGTTGTTGCCTCATTTTTTAACACTTTCTTCCACTGTAAGAGCTATTTGGCAGACAGGCATAACATAGTCCTGTTCACCAATATGCAGCATACTTGAATGATGAAAACATATTTTTCCAGACAGTGCCGTTTTCATTTTACCACCTAGCTCTCTGCAATGGTTCTGCTACCTAGCCAGAAGTTGTATGATCTCATAAGCTTAAGAATTCAAACTGAAGTCTAAAAAATATTGCCTCCAAAATGAAAGGTTTTAATTATTTTCTTTTTTTAAAAAACCAGACTTTAATTCACTTTGCTATTCCTGTTGAAAGAGACAGGAAAAAAGCAATAAAAACCAAAATTACCACTACAGATTTGCAGAAGAAAAAAGCTAGAGCCAACAGTTTTGAAATGATTTTTAAAAAGAAAACAAGGATGATGAAAACAATTCTTTGCTTTGTATTCCAAAAAAATATGTCCACGCCCTGATGTTCTTTGCTATAGTTTTGTGACCATGGCTGCATCTGCACTGCAGAAATAATGCAGTTTGACACTCCTTTAACTGATACTGCTCAGTGCTATGGAGTTCTTTAAACTGTAGTTTGCTATGGCACCAGAGCTCCCTGACAAAGATTAAATGTTTCACAAAACTACAATTCCCAGAATTCCGTAGCATTGAGCCTTGTCAGTTACAGTGATGTCCAACTGCATTTTTTCTGCAGTGCAGTTTCAGCCTATGACTACTTCAACAATTAATGTGGCCTATGAGAATGCTTCTCGGAGCTCATTGGCTCAGCGAGAAGGTTTTGCTGGCCTCTCATTGGAGAGACCAGTTGTTTTAAACAAAACGGCATACTTTCGTGGGCTGTTAGACAGGGAGGGGCAGGGCTAAGCCTATTTAAGGCTCTCCTGCCCTTGGCCTCCATGGCAGTTAGAAAGAGCTGGCCCACCCTCCCACCTCGACGACAGTGTAAGATTCGTTCTGGTTGCTTCGGGGCTGGGTAGGAATTTTTGCCTTTGTTTTCCCAAGGTTTTTTTTGCTTACCCTACACTGTTGGATGGGGAACTGGATGATTGGCTTAGGGTGTGGCCATAAATAGGCCTCAGGCATAGGCAGGGGGAGATAGTCGGTTCGGTGAGCACCTCAGCACCCTCCTAAAGGGTGAAGGTGGGTCTCTGGAATGGAGGTTTACATCTTGAGACTAAACACAAAGGGAAAGAGACTTGACTTAGGGCTGGCTTGAGATTCAAAACCTCACTTAAGTCTTGAGAGTTAAGTGGGGAAGTCTTGGGTTGGCCTTCTGGATGAGGGCCGGCCAGGGAGAAACCCAAAGTATGGATTGCCCTTGGGGCTCAGGTGTTTTCACCCTTTTGGAAGCTGGGGAATTGGTCTTGGAGCAGACCATCCACCAGTTGTTCCTGCACAAGGTTCTTCCCCCTGGGCTTGCAGTTCTCAAGAAATAAAGTTAAATAGGTTGGATTTTAATAAAGTTGCCCATTTTATAACCCAATTCTCTGTGTCTGGTCTCGTTATTTAATGAGAGTTGGTCAGCAACACATAGGCAAGAATTTTGTTAGGGAAATACACATGCAAAACTGTCCCTTATGCATTCAGATGTCTTTTCAGATAGTATTCTCTTCCTCAGCTGCAATACCTAAACCTCCCACCACCCTACTTTTTGTGAAGCTCTTGAAGCCACTCCACATAGTCATTCAATGCTTCAGAGAAAGAAGGCATGATTGAAGAAAGATCTGGCTACATCTCCATAGCCAGATGCACAGTGGTGACATCAGCACTGAGATAATCGGGAGTCACAGAATCATAGAGTTGGAAGAGACCACAAGGGCCATCCAGTCCAACCCCTTGCCATGCAGGAACTCATAATCAATGCACCCCCAACAGATGGCCATCCAGCCTTTGTTTAAAGACATCCAAAGAAAGAGACTCCCCCACCCTCCAAGGGAGTATGTTCCACTGTTGAACAGCTGTTATTGTCAAGAAGTTTCTCCTAATGTTTAGGTGGAATCTCTTTTCCTATAGCTTTCGCCCATTGTTCTGTGTTCTATTCTCTGAAGCAGCAGAAAACAAGCTTGTTCCATCCTCAGTATGACATCCCTTCAAATAGTTAAACAGGCCTATCATGTCACCTCTTAACCTTCCCTTCTCCAGGCTCACCATACCGAGATCCCTAAGTCTTTCCTTATAGGGCATGATTTCCACACCTTTCACCATTTTAGTTGCCCTCCTTGAGTCCTCCGGGGGTTTCAGTGCTTCTGTAATCATTATGCACCTGACTAGAAGGAAATAGCCAGACATTTTTCCAATCTTGCTGGCTTGCTGCAAAGCATGGAATGGCTGTGCAAGGCAGCTTCACAGTATGTGACTCAGGGTACATGGCTCAGTGTAGCATAGGTCCACATGCTGATATTCACACTGCAGTGAAAGGATTGAGGCCATAATGTATGGCAAATCTTCCAAGAACAAGATGGAGGAATATCTAAGGATGGTCCTACCCAACCTTATCCAGTGAATGCAATTAATTGCCTGCATCAACCATAGCTAAAAATCAGAGCTACTTCAATGATTTGGTATTGCTGTAGAGAGATGCACACCATTCATTGATTGCCTATTTTCAAGTGACACTAAGGCTGCATCTGCACTGCAGAATTCATACAGTTTGATACCGCTTTAACTACCATGGCTCAGTACTATAGAATTCCAGGATTTGTAGTTTTGTGAGATATTTAGCTTTGAGTGTCAGAGATCTCTGATGCTATAACAAACCACAAATCCTAAGATTCCATAGCATTCAGCCATGACAGCTAAAGCAGTGGCAAACTGTATTAATTCTGCAGTGTGACAGCAGCCTAAGAGGTCGGCAGAGAATACAACTACTGAAAAAATTAACTTAATATTTTCTGGGAGTTTGTGTAGATGTGAATAAGAAGTACATGTGAATACTATAACTGGAAGCCTGACACAAGCTGCTGTCAGGCTGCCATTGTTGTTGATGAGCAACTTCACTGCCCTTGTTTTCCTTTGTTATTATTTTTTATCTTTAAAATAGGCTTGGACTGCACAACTCTTTAAATAAAGGACTGTCCTCTGTAAAGTAAGACATTGGCCACTCTAATGGTAGGCCATCTCGAATCATCCAAATATTATACTACAATTCCCATCAATCATAATCATTGGTCTTATTACCTGGGCAGTTAGCAGAAGTTGGAGTCTGGAAAGATCTGGAGAGTAATCGTCGCCCCACAACTTAACTTGCCAGAATCAGTAGCCATTATCATCATTGGAGGGCTCTGATCCAGTAGAGGAC
>NW_024804176.1:0-1413 GCF_019175285.1 Sceloporus undulatus
GCAACCACACTGCAGAAATAAATCCAGTTTGAAACCCTTTTAATTGCCCTGGCTCAGTACTAGGGAATCCTGGGAATTGTCTCTGGAGTCTGGAGTGAAGATGCAGCCTGAGTTGAGGGGCTTGTGTACTTGGCCCAGGCCTATCCTCCAAGGCCACGGAGGACAAGCTTAGACCGAGGACGCAGGCTCCTCAGAGGGGCTTGTGTGCTCGGCCCAGGACTGTCCTCCAAGGCCACGGAGGTTGGGAGCCTATAGCTTAGAGCGGTGCCATTTACATAGAATCATAAACCTGGAAGAGACCTCAAGGTCCATCCACTCCAACCCACTTCTGCCATGCAGGAACTCACAATCCAATCCCTCTGTGAGACAGATGGCCATCCAGACTCTGTTTGACATGCTCCAAAGAAGGAGACGCCACCATTCTATGAGGCAGCAGCGTCTTCCATGGTCAAATGGCTCGTACTATCAGGAACTTCCTCCTAATGTTGAGGAGGAATCCCTTTTCCTGTTTGAACCCATTGCTCCAGGAGCTATTCTCTGAAGGTTCAGAAATCAAACTTACTCTATCTTCACTCTGCAAAGAGATCTGCTATGAATGACTGCACTAGGGCCCTCTTCTAGCAGCTATTTCTAAGCACCAGGAGTCTGCAGAATGGAATCACAGCAGTTAACATGGCATGAAATGGCTAAAACACAGTAGTATGACTAGGCCTCTGGTTGCCAACTTTCTGGTGCCCCTCAGTCCCTCTAGTAGGGTTGTGAATTTAGGATTGCCAAGGTCCTGAGGTTTGAGGGCCAAAAGTTAGGATCCGGGGAAGCGTGATGCATTAAGTAACCAAAAAATTGCAAATTGCCTTGTGAATCATAATAAGCTACTGATCTCCCAACTGAGCTGGATATTCGCACAGAGCCCTTTCCTTTTGCCTGACTTTGGAGCCCCCAAAATACAGAAGAGGCACCATCATCTCTTTCCTGATGATGATCTATGAAAACTGAAAGCTCAATGCCAGGCCCTGATGTATGGCACCCCTAATGCCCCATGCAAAAGAGGGAAGAAAAATGCATATTACAAGAAGAGACCCCAAATAAAACATGATCCTTTCCGGTCTAGGTTTAGGTCCTGAGTACAGAGGAGGAATTCAGGGTTTGACTTGGGAGTCAGCGCATGTTGTGTGTGTCAATGCAGCATCAGAAAGGAAACAGAGAAGCATTTTCAGAATCCTTCTTCATGGCCAGAACCAGCTAAATTCTAGCAGCAACTCACTGATACTAATCCTGATGCTCCATAATTAATATTCTCTTTCACAGATTCTAAATACACAATGAAGAATACACAGAATAATAATAATAATAATAATAATAATTATTATTATTATTATTATTATTATTATTATTATTATTATTATTATTATT
>NW_024804176.1:1423-5795 GCF_019175285.1 Sceloporus undulatus
TCCTGCCTTTCCTTGCAGATTGAGGCGGGATTACAACAATTAAAATCAACAATACAATTATGAGATATCAATAAAAGTCTGCAAAGATACAAATACAGTCATTAAAACAGGCAAATCATCGTCTGTTTTCTGTACTATTGAATCAGGTGTGGAGAATTCTTAGATCAGCTATAGGAAATCAGATGGACAGGCCCTCCGGAAGAATGAAGAATACACAGAATATGCTCCAAATAATTCAGAGGTTTATTAAATGTTCCTGTAAGGACAAAATACTTTAAAACCAAATACTTTGCAGCAGACATTGAATAAAAGAAGATTTTACTAGAGCTTTACAAAACACAATAAAATGTATGAAGGCTGCCTCACCAAAAAAGACTTTTCAGTTGCTGACATTTCTACACTTTCTCTTTAGTGTGGATTTTATGATTCCTCAAAAGGTGTGATTTCTGAGAAAAATATTTCCCACAGTCCTTAGATTTCTATGGCTTCTCTCCTGTATGAATCCTATGGTGGTTTGTAAGGCTGGCACCTGAAGTAAAAGACTTGCCACACTCCTGGCATTTGTATGGTTTCTCTCCAGTGTGGACTCTTTCATGGACCACAAGGACTGATTTGTCAGCAAAGCATTTCCCACACTCCTGGCACCTGTAAGGCTTCTCTCCTGTGTGGATTCTCTCATGGACCATAAGAACTGACTTCTGAGCAAAGCCTTTCCCACACTGCTGGCATCTGTAAGGTTTCTCTCCTGTGTGGATTCTCTGGTGCTTCAAAAGGCCTGACTTTTCAGCAAAGTATTTCCCACACTGCTGGCATCTGTAAGGTTTCTCTCCTGTGTGGATTCTCTTATGGACCACAAGCACTGACATGCGAGCAAAGCCTTTCCCACACTGCTGGCATCTGTAAGGTTTCTCTCCTGTGTGGATTCTCTTATGGACCACAAGGTGGGACCTCTGAGCAAAGGATTTCCCACACTGCTGGCATGTGAATGGTTTCTCTCCTGTGTGGATTATCTCATGGACCATAAGAACTGACTTCTGAGCAAAGCCTTTCCCACACTGCTGGCATCTGTAAGGTTTCTCTCCTGTGTGGATTCTCTGGTGCTTCAAAAGGTCTGACTTCTCAGCAAAGTATTTCCCACACTCCTGACATCTGTAAGGTTTCTCTCCTGTGTGACTTCTCTGATGGGCCACAAGATGTGGCTTCTGAGCAAAGCCTTTCCCACACTGCTGGCATCTGTAAGGTTTCTCTCTTGTATGGATTCTCTGATGGACCAGAAGGACTGACTTCTTAGCAAAGCCTTTCCCACACTGCTGGCATCTGTAAGGTTTCTCTCCTGTATGGATTCTCTGATGGACCAGAAAGACTGACCTCTCAGCAAAGCCTTTCCCACACTGCTGACATTTGAATGGTTTCTCTCCTGTGTGGACTCTCTGGTGTCTTTTAAAGTTTCTCTTGTGAGCAAAGCCTTTTGCACACTGTTGACATGTGAATGGTTTCTCTCCAGTGTTGATTCTCGGGGATGTCTCAAGTTCTTCTAGAAAGAAGGACAAAGTAGTTAAGACAGGAGGAGCCTCTGAAATCAACAATGAAGTTAAGAACTCTCAGCCAGGAAAAGAAATCTGAGAGATAAAGGGGTGTCTGTGTCCCCTTTCCCTTCCTTAATAGATATTAGTCATAATTGCTCATTTGAATTCCTTAAATAGTCTGAAAAGAAGGATGTGAGCTGCTTGGCACCTGTTTAGTTGAACCTGTTGTTAAAGTTTTTCAGGGTTACAGCTGCCTCACAAAACTCAAGGCACCTCTCCTGGGTCCCATATGGACTTTCCCAAAGTTCCCTTCCTCTCTGAACAGAGCTATCCCTCTTTGCTTTGCTCCTGCCCTTCCCTCCTGGCTTCCACATCCCTGATCCCCTTCCATTTCTTCCCAATTGCTCTCAGGCCCATCTGAACGGTTTGGGCATTTCACCTTCAGCATCTCTTCCCTGACACTCAGTTGTTCACATCCTCTCTCTCACACACAAAACACAAAGAGAGAGTATGGTGCAGGAAAGAGACACAGCTGCTCTCCTTTGGTAGGATAATAAATATATGAATAAATCTATAGGAAGGGCTGAAGAAGGGATATTTACAATCCTCAACTAGAGAGCTCAAGTACTCTATTAATATAAAAATTCCAATGTTCTACAGGATGTTGTTATGGCGATTAAAGTGGACTCATAGTGCTATGACAGTGCCATATGAAAGGGAGGACCCTCAGTCTTTACAGGGAGGGCAATGGATTAAGGTTCCTTACCCAAAGAGGACACGTTCTCATAGTTCTCCATCATCACCACTTCATGCAATGCTCTCTGCTTCGGGTCCAGCAGTTGCCATTCCTCTTTGGTGAAGTACACCGCCACATCTTTAAAAGTCACCTGCAACACAAAGAAGCCCTCATCCAGAGAAAATCTAGGGCAGACTCACCCAAATCGGCAGATGTTTTGGAGCACCAGCCTCTATGGTCAATTATTTTTAGCACCTAACTCAGAGAACTTCTCAATAACAATATCAGAATATAAAAATATGAGAACCATCCTGGGTTTAGTGCCAACATTGACATAGTAAAGCTCTTCCTGACAGACTCTGAAGGAGACTCTGAGGGCCATCATTGGAAGGAAGCACCAGCCCTGGCCCTGATTCCTTGGGACTGAAAGCAAGGACAAGATGGCAGGAGGCACTGAGCCACTGAAGGACGGAGGAGGACTTCTGAAGGAAGGGAAATCCTTTTGCCCTTAGTATAAAACACAGGGGATCCTATGCTGAGAGCCCTCCCAAAGGCTGAATTGCAAAGAGGGAGTGAACACTAACCTTCTCCAAGGTAATCTCTCCTGGGGTTTCCTCCAGAGCTTTACCTTCCTTCTTTTTTTGGGAGGCCATCTTGGAGAGGTGCATTCCTGCAGAAACAACAAATGGAGGGGTTTGACATGTGCACAGATTTTGGCCCGGTACACACCGCCAGGACTCCCAATTGTTCGGCTTGTAAGACCTGGTTTTAATAACAGTGGCTCTGGAAGGTCTCTCCTTCTTAGAGTTCCCTTAGGACAGTGATGGGGAACCTTTTACAGACCAAGTGCCCGTACTGCTACCCACTTATTTATCACAAAGTGCCATCTTCCTCTGTCTTTCTAATAACAAACTCTGGCAAACTGTGTTGGGGTGAGAGTGTGTGCCCACAGAGAGGGCTCTGAGTGCCACCTCTGGCACCTGTGCCATAGGTTCGCCACCACTGCCTTGGGATGAAGCAACCTGACAGCACAGAAGGAGAATGAAAGATTCTTCCTTCATTATTAAAAAAAAAATCTCCTCTAACTGGGATTATGCACAGGATTTAGCCCTAAAGAAAGGAAGGAAGTCTTACAGCCTTCCAAGTCTTGGACTACAAATCCTAGCACCTCTCATTTCTTTCTTATTATGTCTAAAGGGCTGTTGGGAGCTACAGTTAATCGGTACCTGAAGGACGAGAGGATGACCACTCTCCTCCAAAGAAAATAGACTGCATGCAATGAAGGAAACAGAAGCAGAATCCCCCCTCCCCGCCAATCCCCCCAAGGCTTCACAGGTAGCTTGAAGCAAGAAGTGTAGAAAGAGCTTTAGTGCCAGACCTCCAAAGAGCCCTATGTTTTCACACAGAGACCCCTTCCCAAGAGCCATGACTCTCCCTTTGCCTCCCCTCAAGGCTCCCGAGGGGCAGATGAGGCCTTTCAGCCACGGAAGCCCCCTGACTCTTGGGTGGGGAGAAGGGGGCTTCCTTGCTTTTAGCCACCAAGGCTCCCTCCCTAAGGAAGACCCCTCAGACCCCCATCATTGACTCCAAAAGGGTGGCTCTTCCCCAATTTCCATTCCCAGACATGGACCCCATTTGGCTGCCCCCATCCCCATCCTTCTTATCCCCAGCTGCCTCTGGAAACCCACCTTCCCTTCTCCACCAAGAGAACCAGAGGAACCGTTCTTCCTAACTGGCCAACAGTCAAATCCACCAGAATCCCATTCAAACACTCCCAGCATTCCATGCTCTCACCCTCCCAACAGATGAGTGATAGATTACACTTACCATAAATGACATCCATGTTCAGTTCCTTACATTAACATCTCTAATAAACATCTACATTTCCAACAAAGGTCCATAATGTCCCAAGGGCCCCTGTCCCAGCTGCTTTGCTCCTTCCCAGACCATCTCTGGAGACCTTTCATGGTGCTTTGGGTCCCAAGAAGGGAGTTGACCTCCTTGGCCTCTTGGAGGGTCTTTCTCAAAATGGGGGTGGGATCTGGAGGTCTTTGGGAAAGGAACCCCTCGGAGCCCCCCTGGAAGACAAAGTCAGGGGTCTTGGGGGTTA
>NW_024804177.1:0-5794 GCF_019175285.1 Sceloporus undulatus
TATAAAGGGAATAAGTGCAGGTTCCTAATGACTTTGAGCAGGGACATAGCCAAGGAGGGGAGGGGTTCTTGGGGTCCGGACCCCCCCTTCCATTAGAAAAATGAATGGTGTGTGCTGCTGCGCCGCTGCACTCAAGCCCCATTATAATGGTGGCACTTAGTCTGGACCCTCCCCCCCTTCTTAAAATCCTAGCCATGTCCCTGCTTTGAGACTGGTTATCTCAATGCCAATTTAGAAGAAATTGTATTAATGGAACAACTTCCGGGATATGAGTTTGAAAGCAGTAACAAAGTCTATAAGCTGAAGAAATCATTGTATGGACTTAAACAAAGTGCCAGATGCCGGAATCAGTGTATACACAAGGAATTAGTAAAACAGGGTTATTGGCGAAGTGTGGCTGATGCATGTGTATGCACAAAAGATAGTATAATTCTAGTTATTTATGTTGATGATTTATGTGTAGCGGCAAGAAACGAAGAAGAGATCAGACTGGTGCAGAACGAGCTAACACATAAGTTCAAACTCAAAGACATTGGTCATCTAAAAAGCTACCTAGGAATAGAGATAGAGAGAGACTAGAGTGGTGGTTTCAGGTTGTGTCAGAGGAGAAAAATAGATAAATTAGTGGAAAAGATCTGTTTAAATGAAGCTAAAGTCATAGGAACCCTATGACGCCTGATTACCAAAGTCTGGAATCAGAGGAGGTATTTGAAAGACCAGTTATATATCATTCAGTGTTTGGGAGTTTGTTGTTCTTGGCAAATAACACAAGATCAGACATTAGCTTTGCGG
Organism: Sceloporus undulatus; assembly: GCF_019175285.1. Taxonomy (NCBI): domain Eukaryota; kingdom Metazoa; phylum Chordata; class Lepidosauria; order Squamata; family Phrynosomatidae; genus Sceloporus; species Sceloporus undulatus. Next base: position 793 of record NW_024804177.1, read on the forward strand.
TAGGGTTGCTCAGTAGAAGAGCTGCAAATCCTAGACAAGCAGACTGGACAGTATTGAGGCGAGTAGTGTGATATTTGAAGGGCACAAGAAACAGATGCTTATTAACAACAGGAGGAACGTCAGAACTAGAAGGTTCTGCTGACAGTTCTTTCACATTGGAAACAGCTGACAGAAAGTCAATAACTGGTTTAACAGTCAGCTATGCTGGTAGCCTGGTGGAGGTCTAGAAATCAAGGATTTGCCACACTAAGTACAACAGAGGCAGAGTTTGCTGTGTTATCAGAATTAGTAAATGAAATTCAGTGGGCTAGACAATTGTTAAAAGATCTAGGAATGGAATGCAGTGAAGCAACAGTGGTAAACGAAGACTCGCAAGCATGGATTGGCATGGCAGAGCCAGAAAATTTAAAATGTAGAACCAAGTATATCACATTGAGATACCAAAATGTGAGAGAACATTTACAAAATGGAACACTAAAGCTACAATATATTAGCACGGAGGACAATGTAGTGGACATTCTCACGAAACCTTTATCTGTAGAACGGCACACAAAACTGGCCAACAGGTTTCAGAGATGAAGCTCACAGTTTGTAAAGGATAAGTGTAAATGACACATGTCATTTGGAGGGGAATGTTAGGAAATGACATCCATGTGTCCACAAGACAGAGCTGTAGTGGAACCTATTACAGTTCCAGTGGCAGTTGACAGTTAACACTTGAATTATGGAATGCTGATGCAGTCAGTTCTTCTGAGAGAGCGGCAGTTATGACAGTTGGTGTTAGAGTAACTGTCTCTCTGTTTTATTGTTAAGGTTGTTTTAGCTGGCAAAGTAATTTATTTATTAAAATAATTTATTTATTAAAGCCCTCATGTAGAGTGAAGGCTTGAAGTGCTCTTGTCGTTATTTCTCAAGCTGGGAGCTTAAGGCCATTTGCAGTGGTGAAGGATTATTTTCCTTCTTGGCCTGAATACCTTTGCAGATGTCTCTTCAGAGTCCTTCTCCCTGGCATCCTGTCGATGTGGTTCAACTCTGCAGGTGGTCGTGGTGGACACAGTGCGTCTGTCCATGCCCTAACCATCATGTATAATAAAATTCAATTGGGTTGTTTGTCTTTAATCTTGTGTATCATATTTAACAAGAAAAGTTGAGGAGTGAAATGAATTTTGATTTCTAAAATCACAACCATCTTTTTATGGATAGTGGTCCAGAATTTTTTTGGCTTGCTAGCATTTCCACCAAGTGTGAAAGAAATCTGCCTGTGGGTCTGAACATTTCTAGCAGTTTGAATTACCAGTCCTGTATAAAGTGTCTAATTTCATGGGAGAGAGATACCAACAGTACATCATCTTTATAAAGTTTTCATTGTAGTTTTGACAAAGCCTTGTCTTTGAATTATTTGTGTCCTCCAAGCTTATTCATAATGCTTCAGTTAAATGCATTCTTAAATGTCCAGTGACCATTTTGTCATCATAGCTGTATTATTTGTTGTTCCATGTCTCTCTTTTAACACTGTATAATATTTTGCTATCCTTTGTTTCCCTTCTGTAATAACTTTGTCTAAGATGCTGTCTCCTTCTGTAATACCCATGGCATATCTCAGTTGAATCTTTCTGTTGAGATACATGAACCCTTTGCTATTTATATTTTCATTTTTGTTGTTCTCTTGTTTTCATTCTATATTGTTTCCCCTTTTCTTTTATCAAGATGTCCTTGTATCTGATACATGGCTCCTTTTCTCTAGATCTATTGAAGAACACTTCCTGTATAGAAACCCAGGTTGGTAATGATCAATAAAATTTGGCTTTTATTTTAAGCCAGACCTTCAGTAATGCTCTCCAACAAATATGGTGGTCAAAGTCTTTGCTATTTTTTAGCTTATCAAACCACATATATGCGTGCCAACCAAATCTTAATCTATCACTTTCCAGATTCAATGATCTTTTATTCTTGAGGTTAATCCACTCTTTGATACATTTTAGAGTACTGGCTTGAAAATACAATTTGAGATTAGGAAGCATGCATCCACCCCTTTCCTTAGTGAGGTTTTTCCAGCTGATTTGGGCATTTTTACCTTCCCACAGAAAATTTGATTCCTTCTGAAAGATATTGAAACATTTATCTTCTGCAGTAATTGGTATATTTTGGAATAAATATAACACTCTTCATAGACATTCGTTTTTATCACATTCATTCTTCCTGAGAATGAGAGGTGTAGCATTGTCCATCTTGCCAAATCCTCTTTAATTTCTTTTTATATAATGTGCTTCTTTATCATTATATTTCAATGTTTACCAGATTCAATAAGTCTCAAAATATATGATTTCCTTCTTACCCCACATTTCTTCCCCCAAGGTAGGACTAATCTCCACTTGTCATTAGCTACTTTACTAGAATTTTCTTGTAAATAGTTTATCCATTTCAGCTAGTTCATATATCTTAACTAATCATTCTTTGATTGATATTCCTGATTCTTTCAATTTCTGCATGTAGATGAGTCTAGCTGCTGTAATAAAAAATAATAACAATTTCCAATATTTATTTTTGATATTTCTATTTAATAGACATATTTAATAGATAAATTTTCAGCTGCCTTGGGTAGTCTACTTTTAGTGTTTTAATAATCAGATTATGCATTTCCTTCCATATAGCTATTTTACATTGCCACCACATGGGGTTTAGCGATTGTTTGTGCTCTAAACATTTCCAATGTTGATCATTTTGTGATTTTGTCATCTTTACTCATTTACTTGGTGTTATATACCATATATAGAGAGATTTATTTCTCTTTTAATTTATAATTACACATGAATTTGATATACTGTATTTATTCCAGCATCTTTCCCAATCCTCTAATTGAATAGTACATCCTATATTTTTGAGCACTTCAGTATGTTATCTTTAATGATATCATTTTCCATTCCTCTATCTAATAACATTTTGTAAAGTTTGGTTATAATTTGTTTGTTTTCTGATAACCAAATCTTTTCAAATTCTGTCTTTTCTTTTTCAAATCCTTCAAGTTTTTAAATCACTTTTTAATTTTTCAACCAATTGCCAGTGAGAAAACCAGTGAATAATAATTCCTTCCTTGTATAATTCTTGTTTTTAATGAATACATTCCCTGTATTTCTTTTTAAAAACCTTTATTTTTTAACCATTTCCCTTTTTGTGTCATTTCCTTTCTATAGAAAGTTTTGTGTGGGGAGATCCATAATAGTATACTGTGTTATGTTTTATTTTTTATATTTTAGCCAAATTTTTAGTAGGTAAGGAATACCTGGAGACTTCAGAACTCGCTTTTAAATATTGAAGATATTAAGAAACAGATCTTTAGTTCATTAAAATTATATTTTAGTGAAAATAAAACTGAAGGGATGTTAAATAAAATTATCTGGGATGCCAGTAAAGTAGTAGTACGATGATTATAAAGATCCAGTCTGAGTTAAAGAGGAAGGAATTACAAAGAGAAAAAACAATAACAGAAAACCAGAAAGCTAAAGAAAAAGAATGGAAAAAGACAGGTGATAAAAAACTAAAATACAAAATAGAAGACTTGTAGCATCAATTGAGATTAATAGCCTTAAGGGAAATAGAAAAGAAACTTTAAAAGGTTAAACAAACCATTTTTTAAATCTGGGAATAAAACTGGGAAGCTGTTAGCAAATAAACTGAGAAAGTACGAAGAAAAATAATAATCACAGAATTAAAATACAAAGGCGAAAGAACGATTGAAAGTAACAGAATCAAGGAGATATTTAGAGAATTCTTCCAATAACTATAGACAGGAACTAAGGGGAAAGAAAATGAAAAAGACAGAATAATAAAATATCTGGAGATCCAAAATTAATCAACTTAAATGAAACAGGAAAAAATGATTTTAAAAAAAATATCACTATACAAGACATATCTGAGTCAATAAAAAGATTGCGACCCAACAAGGCCCCAGGCCCGGATGGGCTCCTGGCAGTTTATTAAAAACATCTTGAGGAAATCCTGATTCATCCTTTAAAAGAAACATTAAATGATATAAGTCAGCATAGAATGATGAACTCGTGGAAAACACATATATCACCTTAATACTGAAAGAAAATGATAAAGAGGACCCGAAAAACTACAGGCCCATCTTTCTGCTTAATACAGATTATAAGATCTTTACTTCAATCCTAGCAGAAAGACTGAAGAAAATATTAAACCGTACTATTCATGAGGATCAATGTGGCTTTCTGCCAAAGAGGTATATGCGAGGTAATATAAGAGTGACACTGGATATAATTATTTCTAACGTTATAATGATAGGAAGCTGGCCGTGATTCTGTTGGACACTGAGAACGCACTTGATCAGGTCAGCTGGCCATTTTTATTGGAAACAGTTAAAAAAATTGATATGGGAGATACCTTTTTGAGCTGGGTCAAAATGATTTATTGTGAACAGAAGGCTCAGATAATTATAAATGATGAAAGAACAAAAGACATAAATAATGAAAAGGGACAAGACAGGGCTGTCCCTTGTCACTCCTACTATTTATATTGTTGCTTGAGATTCTAAATAATCAAATAAGATCGGACCATGCAATTAAAGGGGTTCAGATTCAAGATCATTATTTTAAAATCAGAGCCTTTGCCAATGATATCATTTTGTTTTTGGAAGATCTGATAATTTATACATAATTTAAAAAAATAGTATACATAATTTTAAAAAAACCTACAAGAATATGGTTCATATTCAGGTTTCAAAATCAATGAAGAAAAAACAGTATTAATAACTAAAAATATGATGAAAAGTGAAGAAAAGATATGCAAGAAAAATCTGGTTATAAAATAGAAAAGAAAGCTAAATATTTAGGCATCAACATAACCAGGAGAAACATTGATCTTTTCCAAAACAATTACATGACATCCAAGGAAATTGTTATAAATTATTTGGAAAAATGGTCAAAGATACAGGGCCAGTCATATAACACCTGTGCTTAAAGACCTTCATTGGCTGCCTATTCGCTTC
>NW_024804178.1:0-5790 GCF_019175285.1 Sceloporus undulatus
GATCCAATCTTTTTTGAAGATGAAATTGATAATATCTACAGAGTTAATTCCCAAGTGGCAAAACAAAGAGGCCTAGCCAGGGACGTGGCAGTTTGTTTTGTTAAAAAACGTAAGAGAGACCTTTTCCTGAATAAACATAATGAATCCCCGTTTACATATAAAAATCTGGAGTTGAAAGTCTTGAAGGACATTCCTGGCCGTATTCTTCGAACAAGAAGGGAATATAATAGTCTTACCAACTTCCTAAGAAAGGAAGGTGTGCCATATCGGTGGGAAATTCCAGAAGGAATTACCTTCTGGTGGAAGAAAAAAAGAGTGAAAATTAACTCCCCGGAACAAGGAAGATCATTTCTAAGACGCACTTCAGAGCTAAGGAAAGAGGAAGAAAGCGTTGGTGTGTCCAAAACTCCGACAGAAGGAGAGGACGGGGTAAACCAAGAGAAAACCGGCGAGACTGCCCCCGCTTTGATGAACCTTGATCTACAATCACTCTTGGCAGAAGAGGAAAGATTGAGAAGAGAAGAAGAGGAGGAAGAAGGAGAAGTGATTCAGGATTAAAGGTTTACTTCCAGAATCTTCTTTAAAGGTGTGGTTGCATTCATTTTCATTATTTCAATATTAAATATGGATTTGTGCTTTTTTTACTTATATTAAGATTGAGTGTCTGTTTGTGAGGGAAGGTACATTTGGGGAAAGATGGAAACGTTGAAATTTATAACATGGAATGTACAGGGGTTGAACACACCCCAGAAAAGAAAAAAGGTTTTCCACTATCTACAGAAATTAAAGCTCAATGTCATATGCCTCCAGGAAACTAGGATTAAAGAGAAGGACAAGAAACACTTAAGATGTGTGAAATTAGGACAAGAATTTATTTCCGCGGCTAAGACAAAAAAGAAAGGGGTAGTATTATATATCAAAGATAAATTTGAAGTGAAAGAAATTTTTAATGATAAAGAAGGCCACTTTTTGATACTCGAGATTAGTTATAGGGAGAATAAATATGTGCTGGTGGGGTTGTACGGACCGTTAGAGAATAAAAATAAATTTTATAAAAAGGTAAAGGAAAAGCTATCAGAGGTAGAATTGGAAAATATAATACTTTTAGGAGACATGAATGGGGTAATCAACCCGGCATTGGATAGATTTTCAGAGAAAAAAGTTAGATTAAATCAAGGTAAATTACCCCAGGAGTTTTTTGAATTAATGAATTGCCACACATTGGGAGACGCATGGAGATTAAAAAATGGAAATATGAAAGATTACACCTTTTTTTCAAATCCCCATAAAACTTGGTCTAGGATAGATACAATCTTGGTCTCGATACATTTGATGAGAAATATAGGTAAAGTAACAATAATTCCAAAAATTTGGTCTGATCATTGCCCAGTGCAACTGGAACTCAACTTGGGAAAGAAGGAATACAATTGGGGATTGAATTCGGCACTATTGAAGGATGAAAAACTTGTGAAAGAGTTAAAAGGGAATATCGAGGTATTTTTTAAAGAGAATTTAAAAGAAGGCATATCACTACAAATTGTTTGGGACACAATGAAGGCAGTAATTAGAGGATGGTTGATTAAAAAGGCATCAGAAATAAAGAAAAAAAGGGAAGAAAAATTGAGGAGAATAAATGAAGAAATAAAAGAAAAGGAAGAAAAATTAAGGAAGAACCCAAAAAATTTGAAAGTTCAATATGAAATAAAAATGTTACAAAATCAAATGAGGAACCATTTGGTAGAAGAAATGGAGAAGAAAATGAAATATGTTAAGCAGAAATATTTTGAATCCGCTAATAAAACAGGCAAAATATTAGCAACTCAACTGAAAAGAGAAAAAGCTAAACGGACAATTACAGGATTGAAAGTAGGGGATAAATTAATTACAAACCAGAAAAAAATTAGAGAAATTTTCTTTGACTACTATAAGGAGTTGTATAAAAATCCAAAGGTGGAGGAAGTAAAAATAGTAAATTATTTGGGAAAATTAAAAATTAATCAGATTTCAGAAGAACAAAGGGAGGGACTTAACAAACCTTTTACTATGGAAGAACTTTCACAAGCTATTCATAATAGTAAATCGAATAAAGCTCCAGGTCCGGATGGATTTATAAACGAATTTTACAAAATCTGTGAGGAACAGTTGAAGGGACACTTACTAAAATTGATAAATGAGGTTAAATCTCGTAGCATCCCTCAAACATGGACACAATCAAATACAATTTTGATACCAAAGGAAGGTAAAGATTTATTAGATCCAAAAAATTATAGGCCTATCTCACTTTTGAATTCGGACTACAAAATATTTGTTTCTATATTGGCGAATAGGTTAAAATTTATACTGTCAGATTGGATTCATCATGACCAAAATGGTTTTCTACCTAAAAGAAGGATTAAAGATAATATTAGGAATTTAATTAATTTAATAGAAATTCATGAAAAAAAAATTGCAAAAAAATTGGCTATGTACTTCATTGATGCGGAGAAGGCCTTTGATAAAGTGTATTGGAGATTTATGTTTGAGGTAATAAAAATGCTGAATTTAGGGGAGGAATTCAAGAGTATGATTGGAACAATTTATAGGAAACAAGAAACAAGGATTATAGTGAATGAAGTTAAATCTAAAGTATGTCCAATATATAATGGAGTAAGACAAGGGTGTCCATTGTCACCCCTGCTGTTCCTCCTGGTATTAGAACCTCTCTTGATAAACATCCGAGCAAACCAATCAATCGAGGGATATAAAAGTAAAGGTGAAGAATACAAACTACGAGCATTTGCCGATGATTTAGTTCTAACAATAGCAAACCCATTAGATAGCTGTGATCAAGTGTTGAAAGCTTTAAAGAAATTTGGTAAAGTGGCAGGATACCGAACTAATATAGATAAAACAAAAATTCTGGCCCTAAATTTATCAGATGAAGAAAAAAGGATGTTGGAGCAAAAAACAGGCTTTAAGATAGAAAAAAAAGTGAAGTATTTAGGATGCATGTTAACTGCAAAAAACTCGGATCTATTCAGGAATAATTATGAGAAAACTTGGGAGCAGATTAAAAAAGATTTGCAAAGATGGGGGAAACTAAATTTATCGTGGATGGGGAAGATCGCCACAATCAAGATGGCGGTACTCCCTAAAATGAGCTTTTTATACCAAGCATTGCCAATAATAATGAATGATAAGCCCTTTACAAAATGGGAAAACGATTTGAATAAATTTATATGGAACAACAAGAGAGCTAGAGTTAAGGCTAAAATACTTCAAGACACAGTGGATAAAGGGGGCTTAGCTCTACCAAATCTTAAGTGGTATTACTATGCAGGGGTGCTTGAATGGTTGATTGATTGGATAAAATTAGAGGATAACAGAATGCTTAATCTGGAAAAAAACGGACCTTAAATTTGGATTACATAGTTATATAATATATGATAAAATTAAAACCGATAGGAACTTTAATGAGCACATTATAAGAAAATCATTAAACAGGATTTGGATGAAGTACAAAAAAAGGTGGTGCCCGTTGATACCATTATGGACATCTCCGAATGAGGCTTTTTACAATAGAGAGAAATTAAAACAGGGTAAATGGGCCACTTATGAGGACATAACAAAGAATAAAGAGGGAGGTAGATTTTTGAAATCTTTATCAGAATTAGAAAAGGAAGGATATAAGGGAGACTGGTTTTCTTATAGACAGCTTAAAGAAAGATTTTTAATGGATAACAAATTGATAGGTTTAGGCCAGTCAGATAAACAATTAGAAAAGATCATTTTAAACTCAAATAAAAGAATTTCAAAGCTGTATGACATGATTAGGAACGTAGAACTTGAGACGGAGGGTATTAAAGAGTATATGTTAAAATGGGCCAAGGATTTGAAGAAATCGATCAATTTAGATAGTTGGGAGAAGGTCTGGACAAGAAAAATGAAAATATCACCCAGTGTAGAGATTAAAGAAGTTATATATAAGTCTTTAGTAAGATGGTATCTCACGCCATACAAATTATCAAAAATGTTTAAACAAAATAATAAGTGTTGGAAATGCAAAACTCAGGTAGGTACATATCTACACTGTTGGTGGTATTGTCCCAAAATCTATGATTATTGGTGTCAGATACACAAGGAAATAAAGAAAATGCTGGGTTTGAAAATAAGACCTGACCCCATAATGTACCTTCTTAACATGACAGACACATTAAAAGAAGATTCTGGAAACCAAAAGTTAATGCTCTACCTTTCTGTGGCGGCAAGATCGGTGATAGCCAGAAGATGGAAATCTGATGAAGTACCTACAATAGAAGACTGGAAGCTGAAAGTAGCGGATTTATTTGAAATGGATAAGTTAACAACGTTGAGGGGAAAGAACACGTTAGATGAGTTTTACAGAGATTGGTTTCCATGGTTGAATTATTTACAGAAATAAGGTGAAGGATGGTTTTAGCAAATATAATATGCACGAAAAGGGGCTGACTAGAATAATGACAACCAAGTTACTTTATAAAAATGTCACAATTTCCAGTCCAATAATAGATGCTATATCCTAAGTAAGAGAAGATAGATTGACTAAGAGCTAGTCTTAGATATAAACTGAGCTGTATTAAGAACGGTAGTAGTCATAGTCTGAGGGAAGTTTAGGGAGGGGAGGGAGGGGGGATAGGCTAGGTCATTTATATTTAGTATGCTATCGTGGGAATATTTGGTATGACAACATCGAAAAATTTGATGGAATTTTTTTTAATTGTATGCATTAATAAAAACTTTCAATAAAAAAAGTGTCAATTTTGTGCACAATAAATCTGCAAGTACAGCATTTTCTGTTTAGGAAGCAGTATTTTCTCTGCATAAAATAATATTTCTGCATATAAATAATATTTTCCGTACCAAAAATGCTTTTTTGTGCAGTAAACAATGCTTTCTGCTTTGTTCAGAATAAGTCCCGGTCTATGCAGATTCTTGTCAGTCCAGGATTCTTCTTGTCAGGTTTCTCAACACTCAAAAATATATATTTTCCAACCAATTTGCAATTATTTTTTTAATGTTCTTTCCATCTCTAGTCACAATTGTAGATTCACCAACACATATTTGCTTACATCAATCCTATGAGGTTTACCTGGAGGAGACCTCATCAGACAAAGCAGGGGAAAAGAAGACCCAAGATAACTGAGTGACTGTACAAACCACCCCTAAGGGGTGGCCTGCAGCTGCCCCTTTCATCACCATATTGGGGGTGCAGGAACCACATGTCATGGCCCCAATATTGTCTTTTCATGGTGCAAAAAGGAGCCTCAAAAAGTGGCTCCTTTCTGCACTGCAGAAAGAGCTTCACAGCCACCGGCACCATGGGTTTTCAGCACTCTTTGGTGCTGCGTCATCTAAACAGAGTGCCAAGACACCAGCCACATGTGACACTGCTGCATCTTGCCTGCTTGGGTGCAGAGTTGGGGCATGTGTCGTGTGGACGCCACACTCTGACTCCACCCCCAGGCAATGGCCAGTCTGTACAGCCTGTGACTGAACATGAAACAGAGCAGGAAACAGATCATTTGATCCAGCTCCTGAGGCTCATCAAGAACAGGTGTTAGACACTGAACTGCTTCATCTTTCCAAACATCCTAAACTGAAATTTCCACTGTAAAAGGGTGGTCCTGCCTTAAAAGGAACATATTGAGGTAATTAGACCCTGATACAGACAGGCAAAAAGCATAATCCTGGGGCTGAAATTAGGGCTCAGGAGAGAGGAGTGTCTGCACGCTCCGCAGTCTCCAGATGCCATTTTGGCAAGCGTGCATTCAC
>NW_024804179.1:0-5790 GCF_019175285.1 Sceloporus undulatus
GTCCATCTATCCCTCTGGACCAGTCTCTCCATCTATCCCTCTGGACCGACCTCTCCGTCTATCCATCTGGACCAATCTCTCTATCTATCCCACTGTATCGATCATCTATCTACAGAGTGGGGCAAAGGGGCTCCAGAGGCCATCATCTCAACCGATGGAGGAAGCCCTGGCATCTGACTGATTGATTGATCGATTGATTGGCATCGGAGAAGAGAGCTTGGGAGAGTTATTGGGGAATATTAACCCATAGAGAATCATTGGGGAATATTAACCAATAGAGTAGCATTGGGGAATGCTTGTCCATAGGGAATCATTGGGGAATACTTGCCCATGGGGAATCATTGGGGAATGCTTGCCCATAGGGAATCATTGGGGAATGTTTGTCAATAAGGAATCATTGGGAAGACATGCCCATAGAGAATCACTGGGGAATGCTTGTCCATAAGGAATCATTGGGGAAGACATGCCCATAGGGAATCATTGGGGAATGCTTGTCAATAGGGAATCATTCGGAAGACATGCCCATAGAGAATCATTGGGGAATGCTTGTCCATAAGGAATCATTGAGGAAGACATGCCCATAGAGAATCATTAGGATATATTTGCCCATGGGGAATCACCTGGGAAGACTTGCCTGTAGGGAATCACTGTGGAATGCTTTCCCATAGAGAATCATTGTGGAATACCTGCCCATAGGGAATCATTGGGAAGACATGCCCATAGAGAATCACTGGGAAATGCTTGTCGATAGGGAATCACTGGGGAATATGTGGCCATAGGGTCCACTGTATCACACAAAAATATCCATGTGGATTGTTTTTAATGTATACCTCAAATTTATGTGATAACCATCTAGGAATGAAATATAAGTTGAATTCAGAAAAGGGATAACATATGTCAATTCGGCATTTGTTGCCGGAGATGTCTTTGTCCGCTAGAGGGCAACACACATTGCAACTTTGTGTTCTGCAATATGAAACCATCTCTCTGCGTTCAGAATAGAAAGGAGCATGGTATGGAATTTGGCAATCTTGAGAGATTCAGTGTTCTCCATCTAACAAAGAGGTTGGTGATCGCCCAAAGGATGGCGACATCTTGGATCTTGGCAAAAGTATCTTTTTGCATTGAGAAAAGAATTCAAATGTCATCTCCTGGACTTTGGAAGGCTTTCTTCCTAATGCCATATGGCCAGAAGGGGGAGACACCTGCCTGCATAGATATCCATTCATGTGATTTCAACACAGAGCAACACACTAGCAGCAACACCTTGACAGTATTTTGGGTAATGGGCTGGGAAGGAATGGCTTACTGGGACAACATTATTTGACTGGATATTTGTGGATCCTCCTGTTAAAATACAGCAGAGTTAATGGAGCCCAGCCTCCTCACAATGAGAAAGGTCCACATTTCCCAGCTTCCCACAGTTATTGCAATGTTGCTCTAAATCCCATTATTTTTTCAATTACATAAAGCCCGTTGAACCAATGGATTAATTGTCTATTCAGCATTGGATTCTTTGGGTCTACTCTAATTGGGATTCAGGCCACAGTCTTCCCTCTCATAAAGTGTTCCCATAAGCCTCTGAAATACCGTCAGCCCTGCATATGAACTTTTTTCTTGTCCGTGGATTGAAGCATCCATGGCTTGAAAATATTTTTAAATATGCGTTTTAAGGCATTTCTTGTATTTGAAGGTTAGGAGAAACCCAAACTTTAATAAAACAGTTCTCCCAGTGAAACGAATAATGAAAAAGAGAGGTCTCAGAATGAAGGTCCTTGGGAGAATCATGATGACAAGGGTTGGCAGAAACCCCCAAACAATGATTGGAAAAACTCTGAGTGGAGAGAAATCTATGAAAGTATATATGGCTGCTACTGAGAATGGAACAAGGAAAGGCTTGCATCTCTAGGAGAGCTATTGGTCATTGATATAGGGTCTTCCTAAGGCATTTTGATGCCTAGCGAAGAGGACAAGATGGAAGATCCTCCTTGATCCATGTAGAGAAGGTGGCTGGATTGGCAGCGGATGCAATGGCATCCATCCAAACACCAGGCTAGTTTAAGAAACTCAGGATTGGTAATGTGGTTTAGATACAGTGCTGCAGGAGAAGTTGGGGACACTGGAGGAACAGTCCAGGGCTTACTTATGTTACCTCTCAACATCTGTGGCCCAAAGAAAGTTGCCCCATTCTGCCCAATGGTAGGGAAGGTCCTCCCTTGCAAGCTTACATTGGAACAAAACCAGAAAGCCAATGTTAGCATGCAGAGTCAGTTTTATTAAAGGCTGGAAGTTGGTCAATCTGAAAGAGTAAGCAAGAGTCCAGAAAAGGACTGGCGAATGAAAGGTTTCTCTGTCATGTGGATGATTACGAATACTATTATTGCTTTGGCCAAAAGGTGAAGCAGAACTGTTCACACAAATGTCTTTCTGTTTCTTCTTTGCATCACCTTCAATTTACCCATTCAGCACCTTCTTGATCAGCAGAAAGGCCATAGGCAGAGGAGAAAATAAATAGCAGCGACACAGAGAAACGCACACTGGGGGGAAAGAATTGTGAAAGAGAGAGGTGGGCCTGGTTCCTAGTGATGCCAAACAAGGACCTAGCTCTTATCGATGTCAGTTGAGAAGAAGGTGCTCAGCATGGCTCAACCAAGGCCTGGGTTTTCCTGCTGTGAGTTGTTCCATTATTTCTTTTCCTGGATCAAAGGTCCATGAGTATCTAGTTGCAAGGGCTGCAGCTCAAACCTTTTGCTCCCAGTGATCCCAGTGATCCATAACGGCCGCCAAGACGCCCACCGTAGAGTCCACCGCTGAGTCCACCAAAGCCGTATCCGCCAGCAGAACATGGGGCATACCCTCCGACGGCAACAGGCTCACAGGTGGCTGAGAGGATGGGCCCTGGGATGTTCACATTGGCGGGGTACATACCGCCGCCGCCGGTAGGTCTGCGGGGGAGCCGAAGCCTTCAGACGGCCCGACTCCCGCGCGGACTGAAAAAGAAGCTCTAAAATGGAGCTTCTTTTTCCGTCGCGTTTGCGACGTAGCGAGGCGCCAGGGGCGCACTCGCTACGTCACAAGGGACGCGACGCGTATGGATGCTCAGCATCCGATACGCAAAGATGGCGCCGGCCATGTAGAAGGGCCGGCACCATCTTGTACGGACGGAGTCCGTACTAGGCCCAGGAGCGTCTATAAGAGACACCCCTTTTTAAAAATAGGACGTCCTCCGGACGTCCCAAATGCCGGTGCAGAAAGCACCATTGTAAGCGGGTGGCTGGATTATGATTTTGCTTGGTGGGATCTGGTTCATGCAAGATGGATGCACTCCAGAAGCACACCCAGACTCCCGGCAGAGACACCACCATCAACGCCCTAGCATTAGAGTTTTCATAAGTTGGAAATGACTTGAAGGAACACAGCAATAACAACAATGCAGGACAAGCATATGAGTTTGCACTACCACTCATATATCTTTGTTTTCCTTTGGGAGATAGATGCATTTTTAAAGTAGACTATTGCGGACAAACAATATTTATTATTGTGAAAGGAGGCATTTGTCCTTTAAGGTAGGACAGGCCAAAAGAAACTCTGCATGCTGTTTACTCGGGAGTAATAGTGTGGTGAACGAATCGGACCATAAATATATTGTGAAGTCGAAGGCTTTCATGGCCGGCATCCATGGTTTTTTTGTGGGTTTTTCAGGCTCTGTGGCCATGTTCTAGAAGATTAAAGAATGGTGGGAACTAAATGACAAAAAACTCTTAAAGCTGGAAGGTGGGAACATAGCATTTGGCTGGCAGACTTATCTATATTATAACAAAGAATCAGTAGACAGAGAATTTAATAACCACTGTATAAGAAGACCTCTTCTCTGGATCTGGAAAAGAACTAGGAAGAAAACTGGGGGGAAAATTACGTTGGAAACTTCTCCCCAAGAAGCTTTCCTTTGGCGAGAAAAAGGATCTGTAAAAAATTGGTTAAGATAAAAAGATCTATTAACTAAGGATAAGAACGAATTAAGGTTTAAAACTGAGGAAGAATTCGACAAACAAAACTACAAAATTCACTGGTACTTAAGATGGCAACTAAGAGAGAGATTTAAAATGGACCAAAAAGAAAAATCCATGGTTACAGAGGAAACTCAATTAGAGAAGCTATTAAAATCAGGCAACAAAGGATTATTATCAAAACTTTATAAATATCTTTTAAAAATTGAATTAGAAACCGAAACTATTAAGGCTAATATGATAATTTGGGCCCAGAACATTGGTGATAATATCGAATTAAAACAATGGGAGTATACATGGAATAAGAGGTTAAAATATACAAGATGCCAAAATATCAAAGAAAATTATTATAAGATGTTTTACAGGTGGTCTATGACCCCTGATAAATTGGCAAAGATATATGGGACTAAAAACCAATGTTGGAAGTGTCAAAAAGAGACAGGAACTTTTTATCACAGCTGGTGGACATGCTTAAGAGTTAAAAAATTCTGGCAGGAAATCCACAGGATAATACGGGATTTATTTGGATTCACAGGCCTTTTTACAGACTGCCAAAATAAAGCTGCTTGGGGTTTCTTTGGAGAGATGCTATTTAAATGATGCATGGGTCCTAAGAATCCGGAAGCTGCACCAAAGCTGCCCTCCAGTGCTTAGGAATGGAGTGTGGCTTTGGCGCGATCTCCGGACTCTTAGGACCCATGCATCATTTAAAGAGCATACCTCCAAAGAGACCCCAAGCAGCTTTATTTTGACAGTCTGTAACAGGCCACAGTGAAATTTAGGCCGGAAACCTATTTGTTAAATATTTTAGCTTTTGATTTAGAAAAGGAACATGGCAGAATTATTTTCCTTTTGATTACGGCGGCAAGATTAACGTTGGCTCGCAGGTGGAAAGAGGAGAATATGCCAGAGATGAACAAATGGATCACAAAGCTATACGAATTGGCAGAAATTGACAAATTATCACGCTTACTGAAGAATGAAAATCTAGATGAATTTTATAGAGACTGGAAAGATGTTTTAAGTTATTTACAGCAAGGAAGAAGTGATGTGTTTGTAGAGGGTTTAAAAAACTGAATAATCTAGATAAGTAAATCACAACTTTTGTTCAATCTGTAATAAGATGTACTTTATGACTCCTCTTATAACAGCCTCTATAAATATACAACAATTAATTGCAAAATACGACTTTAAAACAACTGCCTAAAAACATAACACAATTTGGGGTTTTTTTTAGAAATCCAAATAATTAATAAGTAGCTAATACACCCTGTTTTTCTTTATACTATATTGTTAGCAATAAGGAAACAAAGGAAATATTGAGTAAAACTCTCATGCACAGAGTAGGAAGAATCGTGTAGTCTTAGTCTAATATCGCCATAGTTATGTTTTAGATTTATGTTTAGAAATATAATAAATAGAGTAATATAGTAGTAAATAGACTGTCCTAAGGACTGGAGTGCAGCTTTGGTGTGGCTTTTGGACCCTTAGGACTCATGCATCATTGAAATACCATACCTCCAAAGTGACTCGAAGCAGCTTTATTTTGGCCTGTCTGTAACAGGCCACTATTTTAGACAATGAAATTATGTAGTCTGTACCTTGTTAGCCTTTTTTGAAATAGATATCTGAACATTTTTAAGAAAGTGGACTGTGAAAGAAGTATGGTAAACTAATACTCTTAAATAAGGCTTGGTTACGGAAATCATTTGTACTTCGAAGAACTGTGGCTGGCATCTTCAGAGAATACTGGCATGGAAGATATATATATATATATATATAT
>NW_024804180.1:0-3106 GCF_019175285.1 Sceloporus undulatus
CCTCGAAGATTTCCCCCGGAAGGTTTCCCCCAAATCCCCGGAGTTCCCCAATATTGATCAAAAGCCCTGGAAAGAAATTGGCAACACCAGCCTTGAGGAGCTCCTTGCGAGGGGGGCCGAGTGGAGACCCCCTTCTCACCAGCCGCGAGGGGAGGCACTCAAAGACCCCAGTCCCCTCAATCTTCCTCCTCCTTCTGCTCCGGGAGAGAATCTCGCCCAAAGAGTTTCTCCCTTTCTTTCTTTCTTTCCTTCCTTCCTTCCTTCCTTCCTTACCTCCCTCCCTCCCTCTCTCCTTCCTTCCCTCCTTCCCTCCTTCCTTCCTTCCCTGTCGGGTCGGATAGACCTCCGTCGACTTTCACCACAATAACGGGGAAAGGGTCGGCAGGAGAAGAAAACAACCCCCTGCTCTCTGCAGCCCTGCTCTCTGTTTGTGAGAAAAATGCGCTCGGCAAAGCCCAGAAAGACAGCTGGGAACAGCTGGAGCCTGGCCAGCCCCCGCCCCCGCCCCCACCCCTTTAATCCGGACTCACTCCGGTTTTAGCTTGAAAGGGAACTCATCAGCCTGAGGGATGACAAAGGGAGGGAACCAACTTCTCCCGGTCCACAAAGCCAAGCGGTGGATAGTAGTTGTTATTTTTGTTCCACGCTGGAGAGATAATCCGGTTTGGCACCGCTTTAAGTATCTTGGCTGAAGGCTATGGAATTCTGGGGGTTGGAGTTTGTTGTGGGCCCGGAGCGGAGCCGAGCTTAAGGAAGGAAGGCCTTCCAACAAGCACCAACCCCCAGAATTCCATAGCCTTCGTACAGATGAGAGGCCACCCAAGACACGTAAAGCGGTGCCAAACTGGGTTATCTCTCCAGCGTGGATGCAGCCTAAGGTTCGGGGCTTGGCTTCTGAAGGGGGGGAAAAGTGGCGGGAGAAGAAAGGGACGGAGGCAGCTTCCTCTGAAAGGCCAAAAGGAGCACGTTCCTGACTCGAGGGAGAGGAGCCCGGAGGAAGGCTGCATCCACACTGGAGAGATAACCCGGTTTGGCACAGCTTTAACTCTTCCCCCCCAAAAAAGTCCCAAGCCTAGAGAAGGGGAGGGGGGAACCCACAGACCCCTGATCAAAACCTTTAAGCCTGGTCGCAAAGCTCATCGTCCTGTTTAAATCTTGGCCACTTTGTCAAATGGTGGTTGCATTTTTTGTTGGAGGTCTTCTCGGCCTTGGTCCTTTGTTGCGGCAGGGTCTTCAGCGAAGGACAGACTTGTCCTGAGATCGGTGATGTCCAAACTCTGGCCCTCCAGCTGTTTTGGACTTCAGCTCCCAGCATCCCAGACCATTGGCCAAGGTGGCTGAGGCTTCTGGGCGCTGAAGTCCCAAAACCGAGAAGACCAGAGTTTGGACATCGCTGCCTTAGAGCATCAAAACAACAACGAAATGATAACCCATCCAAGGCAGCCTGGCTTCAAGGTTTCAGGGCTGGACTCTGCCAGGAAACCCACTGGGTGCCCTTGGGCAAGTCACACTCTCTCAGCCTCAAGGGAAGGCAATGGCAGACCTCCTCTGAACAAAACCTTGCTCTGACAGGGTCGCCTTAAGGAGGCCAGAAATCGGGGAGGACTTGAGGGCACACAACACACAAACACACACACGATTCCTAGAAATCTGCCCTCCTCCTGCTCCCTGGGCAACTAGGTCGGATTTTTTAGCAACTCCTGTTTGAAAGAAGAGACTTCTCTCTCTCTCCGCCGACCCCTGGAGCCCCCTCCCCGCTACTCCCCATGCCTTACTTCGCCTTTTCCTCGAGTGCTTCCCAGAGGTCAGCCTGGCCAAGACCAAGGTTTTCTCCGCAGACGGTTCCTTCTCCCCTGCTCTCTCTCCGGAGAACCACAGAAGCCGAGCTCTCACCCCAGAGACATCGAGGATTTAGTCTGGTCGGAGTAAATGAAGAGGTGGCAAATGAGGGGAATGGTACGAATAACCATCAGGCAGGTGCTTCCTTTCCGCATCAGTGGAGGAACAGAGAGGAGTCCTCTCCATATATACCCAGCCCAGGAGGGGAGGGAGGGGGTCGGACCCCTCTTTCTGGTCTCCCTCAGAGACACGTGGAAGCCCCAGGTCACGTGACTGCCGAGAGGGAGGCCTGGACCTGGTTGGACGGCGGGGGTCGCCTCTGGCAAATAGAGGGCAGGGGGCGGGGCAGGGCTCCCCAAGCCCCCCCTCATTGGCCGGAGCCAGGAGCCCCTCCCGCACTCCTCACCCAGGGCCCCTTCCCTGCTCCATTTCCTTACAAGATATGTGTGTGTGTGTGTATCTGGCATCTTGTGTATGTATATATATGTGTGTGTGTATACATCTCTGTGTAGATATCTATCCATCTATCTATCTTGTATCTTGTGTATGTTTATAATATATGTGTATACATGTGTTTGTTTGTGTGTGTATATATATATATATTGTATCTTGTTCATATATGTGTGTATATCTTGTATCTTATATATGTGTGTGAGCATGTCTATGTATATATGTATATCTTGTATCTTGTATATGTATATATTTGTGTGTGTATATATATATACACATGTGTGTGTAGATAGATAGATATCTTGTACAGTATCTTGTATATATATGTCTGTGTGCATGTACATGTGTGTGTATATATATATATATCTTGTATCTTGTATATATGTTTGTGTGTATATGTATCTCTTGTATCTTGTATATATGTGTGTGTGTAGATATATATCTTGTATCTTGTACTGTATATGTATGTGCATGTATATGTGTGTAGATATATATATCTTGTATCTTGTGTATATATGTATGTATATATGTGTGTGTGTAGATATATATATATATCTTGTATCTTGCACATATATATATATGTATGTATTTTGTATTTATATATGTATGTGTATATATATATATATGTTGTATCATATATATATATATATATATGGTATATGCGTGTGTGTATGTGTGTCTTATATCTTGTGTGTGTGTGAGAGAGAGAGATATAGATACACATAAAAGACGCAGAAGGGCGGTTATTTTAAAAGGCAAGGGTCCTTTTTAAGACCTTTCTGATGGAGAGCTCTGGTCAGCGCCCCCTCTCTTGGAC
>NW_024804180.1:3116-5787 GCF_019175285.1 Sceloporus undulatus
ATCTATCTATCTATCTATCTATCTATCTATCTATCTATCTATCTATCTATCTATCTATCTATCTATCTATCTATCTATCTCTCCAGACATACTTGCATCTCAAAAGGGCTTGGGCCGGGGGCGCTGACCGGAGCTCTCCAGGCCCTTTGCCTTTTGCGACAACCGCCCCCTGCCTCTCCCTCCTCCAGGGGCTCCCTCCCGCCTTCTCCTCCTCCTGCTGCTTCTGCGTGATTTCAGGCCAGACAGAGGCATGCTCTTCTTCTCTGATGCTGCTCCTGAGTTGTTTCCCCTGGTCACTGCCGACGGTTAAAAACAAAGGCGACCCGGGGAAGCCCCCGCCGGGGGGGCCCTTGGCAGCCGAGGAGCGGAGGGAGGGCGGCAGGGGCCCTTCCTCATAGCCCTCCCAGGCGCCGATTTCGCTCTCTGCTTGTGGGGCTTGGAGCAGAGGTTTGGCTGCCCTCGAGGCTTCCCCAGCGGACCCCCACCTCTTTTCGGGAAAGCATCCCTGAGTGAAGGGGACTTCTCCGGAGACGCCAGCCACAGCTGCGGAATAAACTCTTCTGGGCCAGGGCCACAGAGCCCGAAAACCCCCACAAAAAGTGATGAATGGGGCTTTGTCTTCCCTTGACAATAAACACCCCCCCCCCCCAATTCCTATGTGTGTCTCTGAGCTCTAGAGCTATTAGCAAAGCGCTTTACAAGTCTCCCGGAGCGAGTGTTTTTCCCCTCTCTAGAACAGAAGCAGTGCAACAAATCCTCTGGCGTCCTCCGGTTGCACAAGCGCCGGATGCCAGGAAGCAGACAACCTCCCGGGGCGATGCTGGGCATCCGGTTCCCTCCCTTGCTGTCATCGGCGGCAGCTTCCCTCCCTTTCCTCCTCTTTGGGATCCTCATCAGATCTTTCCCTCTGACGCTAACTGAGCCATCAGCTCCTTGCTTTGACTCCCAGCAGGTCGGACTCGTTGGAGCTGCTCCCGCTTGATTAGCCAGGGCCCTGTTCGCCCAACTTTCCTCTTGCCAGAGGCCTAGAAACATGGTGCAGCAGCTAAAAAGGCCAATGCGATTCTAGGCTGCATCAATAGAAGTACAGTTCTAAAACAAGGGAAGTAATGGTGCCACTCTATTCTGCTTTGGTCAGGCCCCACCTGGAATATTGTGTCCAGTTCTGGGCACCACAATTTAAAAAGGATGTGGAGAAACTGGAGCATGTCCAAAGGAGGGCAACTCAAATGGTGAAGGGCCTGGAAACCATGCCCTATGAGGAACAGCTTAGGGAGCTGGGTATGTTTAGCCTGGAGAAGAGAAAGTTAACAGGTGATATGATAGCCTTGAAAGGAAATCGTATTGAGGAGGGAACAAGCTTGTTTTCTGCTGCTCCAGAGAACAGGACCAGGAGCAATGAATGCAAGCAACAGGAAAAGAGATTCCACCTTAACATTAGGAGAAACGTCCTGACAGTAAGGGCTGTTGGACAGTGGAACACACTTCCTTGGAGTGTAGTGGAATCTCCTTCCTTGGAGGTCTTTAAACAGAGGCTGGATGGCCATCTGCCGGGGATGCTTTAATTGAGAGTTCCTGCATGGCAAGGGATTGGACTGGATGGCCCTTGTGGTCTCTTCCAACTCTTAAGAGTCTATGAACATGCGGGGGTATTTTTGTTTCTTTTAAAGTCTCTTCTGCCAAACCTGGCGTCTGGTTCTGAGAATCCAGCAGACTCTCTCTCTCTCTCTCTTTCTCTCTGTGTGTGTCTCCCCCGTCGATTGCCTTCCAATTGGGAAGAGGGCAAGGATTCAGTGATTTAATTCATAAAGTCTGTTCCTTCTATATATAGCTCGGCGGCGAAGGCTCTTGGCCTTCGCTCTGAAAGATGGCAGAAGGCCAGGCGGGGGAAAAATAACAGCCTCAGGTTGTGCTCCAGTGGAGCTGGTGAATGTGTGCCTCTCGGGCTGGCTGGCTGGCAGGCAAGCGGAGCCCCGAGAGCTGTCCATGGTGGCTGCAGCCCAGCCAGCCCCTCTGGCCAGGAAGGCCAGTCAGCACTGGAGGAGCCTCACAAAGGGCCAGGGACAGACCCAAACGCCCCTAGAGGTGGGGAAAGGCCTCTCAGGCTGCATCCACATTGGAGAAATAACCCGGTTTGGTACTACTTTAACTCTTTGTCTGGCTCAAGGCTATGGAATTCTGGGAGTTGGAGTTTGTTGTGGGGCCTTCCTTCTTTAAGCTCTGCTACGCTCTGGGCCCATAGCCTTGAGCCAGACAAAGAGTTAAAGTAGTACCAAACCTGCAGCCTCAGCCTTCTCAGGTCCCAAACACACTGCAGAAAGCACACTCTTTCAGCTCTGTGATGTCAGGTTTTGATAACTGGATGACAGCATCAACCATCCCAGAGCCTCAGGGGCTCTTAAGTGACTTTGCTCATTCTCACTGGCCTTCACTTATGCTTGGCACTTCTGCACGTCTCCTTTTTCTTTCCTCATCCTACTCCTTCCTGGAACCCATTTGTTTCTTCCTTTCTTTCCTTAGCTTCTTATTGTTGTCAGTCTCAGACGGGAGAAACACACTGCTATGAGATCATGCTGAGCAAGCCAGGAACCTACTTGGCTTACCCCCTGAATTTCCAGTATTAGGAAATATCAGGTGGGACCAGGAGGAAGCTAGACAAAATGTTGGGTTT
>NW_024804181.1:871-5782 GCF_019175285.1 Sceloporus undulatus
AAAACAATCAGTAATAAACAATTAATGCATAATCAAACAAAAACAAGGCAATCATAAAAATTAAAAAATAAATAAACAACAAGCACTAATAAAACTTAATAAATAAATAAAAACAAGCAATTAATAAAAAAAAAAAAAAAAAAAAAAAAAAAAAAAAAAAAAAAAAAAAAAAACATTAAACTTAAAAAAAAAATAAAATAAAAAAAAAAGCAATAATAACATAATAAGTCAAATAAAACACGCAATACTAAAAATAAAATAAAATAAAAAATAAAAGCAATCATACCAATTAAAAAAAAATTTTAATACAATAAAGTTATTTTATATATTTTTAAAATTAATTTAAAACCCCCAAAAAAACCAAGGCCCAGACTAATAGGCCACTGACTCAGCTTTCCTCCTCCTCCTCCTCCTCCTCCTCCTCCTCCTTTGCCCCAATTCTGCCCTGCCTAAGTCAGGCCACCCTTTCCCTCCGTCTCCTTGCTGCTGCTGCTCCTCCTCCTCTCCCCCCTCCTCCTCCTCCTTATGAAGGGCTGGGCGCGCATGTTGGCGGGAAGCAGGCAGGTGCGGCACGTGTGGAGGAGCAGGGAAGGCAGGCGCGCGCGCACGGTGGGAAGTGGGGAAGGCGCGCACGCTTGCCCCGGGCACCTGCTGGGTAATCCGGGCAGCGCGCAAAAGCCCTCCCAGTGGGGCGCGGGGTGCGGTAGGCGGCGGGCGCTTCTGCTGCCCGCCAAGGAAGGAGGAGGAAGGCGGGCTGGAGGAGGATGTGGGTTGGCGCCGCAGGCAGCACGTTAGCAGCCGGCAAATGGCTGGGAGCGGCCCCCAAACCGGGGAACATGCACGGGTGGGGGCCCCAAACCGGACCGGGACCAGGGGGGCCCCCGAAACCGGAAATGGGCACGGGGGTGGTGGCGCCGGGGGTTTGGGTATGGCAAGCCTACCACAACAGTCTGTGAGGGCGGTGGGAGAGGATGAGAACAGTTTATTGTGGGTGGGCTACGGTGCTCCAAAAGTGGTTAGAAATGCCCCCCAAACCCGTAGAGTTGCCCTGGAAGTATTTTATAACAATTTATTGTGGCTTTCTTGTTGGTCTGTGTGCGACTTCGCCTCTCGGCTGCCACAATTTTGTTTTTCAAATGGGGTTAAGTCTCGTGCGAGACTTCGCCACCATTTGAGAAATAAACTGACAGCAATTGGCGGACGGCTGCAGGGACAGGAGTGGCCGGCGAAAGCCTCCGCGGGCTGCATCCGGCCCGTGGCCGGAGGTTGCCGATCCCTGCTTTAAGTTCCTAAGATTCATTGCTGTGGAATTCTGGGATTGTAATTTGGTGGGCACTGAGAGTTTCTCTGATCGGAAAGGCTAAATCAGCTCACCAAAACTACAAATCTCAGGGAATTCCATAGCACGGAGTCATGCAGTTAAAGTTGTGTCAAGCTGCTTTATTTCTTGCAGTATGGCCAGCAGCCCAAGGAAAAGTATGGCAGAGGGAGCGACGATTTTAAGTTCTTGCAGATATTAAGTTACTTTTCTCTCCTCAGAGGCTACAGCAGTGGCAGCTGAGTGGAGGCAAGGTTTTCTCAACCAGCTTGCTGAGACTAAGAAGTTTATCGCATTGCGTCTGCGAACGAACCGAGAATCGGAGTGGTCGAACGCCTCATACTTTACCGCACGGTTCAGTTTCCATCCGGTGCCCATTGGGTTCACTTTCATCAAGAAGTGTTCTACAGTCGTTCCAGGGAGGGCGATGATTGAAAACTGTTCCCAGCTGCTGTAACGTTTTTCTTCGTTACAAGATCAGCCTGTGCGGTAAATCACCCGTTCCCACTTCCGTTCTCCATTGTTTACACTGTCGTGATTGGCTGAATTACCTTCCTTGCCCCCAGTCCTCCAAAGTCCTAGATCGCCATGTTTGTGCATTTCCGGGGACTCATAGAGAGGGAATGTGTGTGGTGTGTGTCTGTGTCTGTTGTGAATGAACACACACACAGAGATCTTCACATGTATACACTAATATAGATGGATAGATAGATAGATAGATAGGTCAGTCTGTATACAGATAATTTTATTCTCGCCAAGGATACATGCACGCGCACACACACTCCCACATACCTATGATTGTACATCTAAACACACACAGTTATCTTGCATATCTATAGAAACATATGTTGAAGACACACAAATCAATAATCACGGAGCTAAATATATACATGCATACATAGACACCTACCCAATGCACACTTATATCAAGGGTTGTTGCGAAATGTAATGTGCAGACCAAAGACACACACACACACCACACACACACATATCTAGATGTATGTATGTTATGTGTGTGTGTGTAGATATATCTATGTGTGTGTCTGTGTGTGTGTGTATACATCTATATATATATGTCTCTCTCCGGTGTGTTTGTGTGGTTGTGTGTGTTGTATATTTGTCTCTCTCTCTGGTGTGATGCTTGTGTGTGTGTGTGTGTGTGTGTGTATATATATATATGTCTCTCTCCGTGTGTGTGTGTGTGTGTGTGTGTGTGTATATGTCTCTCTCCGTGTGTGTGTGTGTGTGTGTGTATGTGTATATATATATACACACACACACACACACATACACATGAACACATACATACACACACACACACAAACACACACACACATATATATGTGTGTGTGTGTGTGTGTGTGTGTGCGCGCGCGTTTGTTTATGGAAAAAAATTTTTGATACAGTCTCACTCACACAAAATAAAAATACAACAGCACACATATGTGCAAAGCCAAGAAGAGCAACCGATTTATTCAGAAATATAGTTAAATATATATGTATGTACTACTATTATATGTTGCTTTCCATGTGTTACCGGTTTAATGTCATGTAAGATGTTCTGTGTATGCCACAGTAGAGAAGTGAAATACAGTCCATGCACCGGAAGACTTCAGGAATCCACATGTACTATGTGTGCATGTTAATTTCCATATTGGTACGCATGTATGTGATAGTCGGAGGACAATGTACAGTGGACAGTACTATGGTATTTGTTATGTGCCTGTATACGGAGTACTCTGAAAAATATGTCTAATTATTGACTTCTGGCATACCTCTCATGTTGTGGTAATTATGATGTTCATCGCACTATACTCTAACTGTCTTCTCTAGGTGCCTCCTGTTGCATTCTGGGATTGGCATTGTTAAGGAGGCACAGAATTACCAGCCTGAGATTTGTAAATACCCCTCCTTAACAATGCCAAACCCAGAATGCCACAGGAGGCAGGTAGAGGGGTAAAACTGGAATAGTAGCACAATAAGAGAATAGTGTTACGAACACCAATATTTCTAGAAGTTGTTATGTATCCTGAATTATCATAAGCATTCTGCTTATGATTTCCTATTAAGATACGAATTCTTCTATCAAATCCAGATTTTTTAATTGCTATGTAGTATAGACATAGATGTTTAAAACGAGTGTTACACGGACACATATTCATGTGACAAAAAAGTTTCCAAGGCTCTAAACTTACCAATGTTCTCCTGTCCTATATTTCTCTCCAGTGCATGACTATTATCCTCTTTGGAATTTATTTCAGATTAATATTTACTGGACAAGGCAGTGTGTGTTCTGCCGTTGTTCGAGCATCGCACCAAAACCATAACGAGAACTTTGAAAAGTTTGCAGACATATTTATGACTGCTCGCATGTATAGCTAACAGGATGGCTCCTATAATCATTTTAAGTTGACAATGATGTATTGCACATAGATTTTCCTACTTGTTTAATGTTTATACTGTACACCCTTATGGTCAACATCAAAATACAGGGCGATGACCATAAAAAGTAACTATGTGTGTGTTCTAAAATATCAGGAAATAATTACGTACAGCATGTAGAAAGTCATGTTGTTGTCGAGGGTTAAAATTAAAACTTCTTTATTTGAAAGGCTTGTTTATAAAAACTGCTTTATCAAGAACTTGGTTTTTTGATTAATATCAAAAACATTATTTACACAGTAACACATATCTGTGTTCATTGTACTACATAACATATCAAAGCATGTAGCTGACATGCAGTAAAATACACATAGAAATATGTCACAATATAATAAGTGTTCCACCGGAACAGAACATAAAAAGAAGTCAACATCACTTGATGTAGCATTTCACAATGGTTTTGCCTTTCATTGTCAGGCAATTGCATATATATATATATTTATAAAAAATAAAATATGGTTGAAAAAGTCAACTTATTCTATCTGTTGGAATAATTATTTTATACACAAAGACAAGATTGAATTTCGGCAAAGGACAATGTTTTGGGTTGCCCTCAATAAAATTCTACTTTCTTCACTGTTTCGCATTTCCAAAAAAGGAAAAATAAAGTGGCATAATCTTGGCCTGGAAATATCAGACAACCTGTTTTGTTTCCTTTTCCTCATCATAATTTTACAAAATGTAAACATTACAACTGCACACAATCTGAGGTACTGTGCGTTCTCGTGGACTTTTTGAACATGATAACAGAAAAACAATCCAACACACAATTTCAGTATCACTCCTATTATGCTATCTATGTAACAGACAGTCATGGCATAGGTCCTGTAACAGAGTGCCCCCCAAAAAACTGGTTCGTTTTGTTTCGGAGGAATGCTATTGCAATGATGCATGGGTCCAAGGACTACGGAGGTAACACTCCATTCATGAGCACTCCAGTGCACCTGTGGTCTGTCTTCAGGATCCAGAGGACACATGCATCATTTTAATAGCATTCCTCCTAACGGAACATAATCAGTTTTTTTTGTGTAATATGTACTAAGAGGTAGTGTTTATGCTAGACAACAGGAAATACAACCTGTTGTTTTTAATACAGCAAAAATCCCAAACTCCTAAATGTACACAACAATTCACAGATTTATACAACGTAA
>NW_024804182.1:0-5782 GCF_019175285.1 Sceloporus undulatus
GGCTGGATGGCCATCTGTTGGGGATGCTTTGATGGAGAGTTCCTGCATGGCAGAAGGGGGTTGGACTGGATGGTCTTTGTGGTCTCTTCCAACTCTTGTAAAATGGCCAGAGGACCATGTCCCCTTGGTGTCCATAGAAAGTGAGCTCCCTTGAAAAGGCCAGTTTCAGGGCTCTTCCCCACCCTGTGGCCCTCTGACCAGAGAAAAGCCCCTCCCATCGGACACTTCCTTGCAATGGCTGTCCATTAACATTGTATAGTCTTAATTAGACCGTCACCCCTTGACAGCTTCCTCCCTCCCTCTCTCTCTCCTTGAGGGAAGTTGGTGAGCACTGCTTCCAAGTGGAAGTCAGTCCACAAGACACAAGGGTTTGAGTGGCTGTCCTTCCACGCCACAAGCACCACTCTCCAGAAGCATATTTGTATTCGCAGAAAGTGGACCCTAATGGATTGCAAGGGAACATACACTTCCTTGTGCTTTTATTGGTAAAGGGACCCCCTTCCCCTACTTCACCAAGAGAATGAATTAAGATTTCCTTAACAAGAGCCATGGAATTGTGCTGGGGATTGAAATCCTGGGATTTGTAGTGTGGTGGGTGCTAGCACTCCCTGCTTGGGAGCTCTAAATACTGTACTCCTCACTAAACTTCAAATTGCAGGACTTCCAGTCATCAGGATTTCAACCCATCCACCCTGTAATCTCCATGTTTGGAGTTTATCACAAGGGACGGGAGGCTCTCCATTTCGAAAGAGAAGATAGCGAGGTCAATGTGAACATTCACGCAATTACGTGATTCCTCATCACCCCTTAAATTCGCTGTACTGTAATGGCCTCCCCAAACATGACCCAGATTCTGTGCAAAGTAAGCCATCACATGGCTAGCCTCTTAACTGCGCATTGGCACCCTTGCACATGCTCAGTGAGACCCCAGATGACTGGAGCATAGCATATCTAGGCGAGGGAGAGAGAGGAACCAAGAAACCCCACAATTTACAAAAGAGGTTGGAGGGAGGCCGGGAAAAATGGAGCATATATTCACTCTTGTCACGTTAAAACGTGAACATAATGCTTAACCAATAGCTTTGGGTTCATGCCTCTTAATTAGCAGGCAGCCGCCCCCCCCCCCTCAGCAATGCTGAAGGACAAGCAGAAGCAAAATTGAAGCGGAATTGCAGCATGGCTTCATGGGAAATGTCCCCTTCTGGATGGGGGGGGGACCAGGACCAAAGGAGACATGCACATCACACCAAACAGCGCACTGAGTGCAAAGTTGCCTAGGAATAGGGTTTGTGACTTTGCTAGTTCACTGAATTTACTTAACTGTGGATTGACGCGTGATTGCGTTCGGAGTGTGTTCAGACTGCCAGGGATCGCGTGTGGTAACCTTTTGCGCAATAACGTGAATACGCATGATTGTGTTCAGGATGACACTGGATTATACTTCCAATTTCAGTCATGTGATATCCTCCTTTGGCAATATGCTTTGGGGTTGTTTGTTTTTCCCCCAACCCCTCAGGACAGCTTTCCAGGGGGCCAAAGAGACTGCAGGACAAGCCTCATCACTTTCCCTTATAAGAAGGAGAACAAGGTCCAGCTCCAGCTGCAGCCCACACAAACCAATCTCATCATTCACTGCTAGCACTAAAGCCATGGAAAGCATTATGGCAGCTAAAGATCAATACAGTAGGGATTCAGACACACACGCAAAATATGACAATTCATGGATGATCAAGCCCTATTGTCCTTCATGGTGGCACAGCATTATAGCCAGGCCACTTTTAAAAAGAATGGGACTGAAGTCATAGAATCATAGAGATGGAATAGACCACAAGGGCCATCCAGTCCAATCCCCTTCTGCCATACAGGAACTCTCAATCAAAGCATCCCTGAAAGATGGCCATCCAGCCTCTGTTTAAAGATCTCCAAAGAAGAAGACTCCACTACACTCCAAGGGAGTGTGTTCCACTGTTGAACAGCCGTTACAGTCAGGAGGTTCCTCCTAATGTTGAGTTGGAATCTCTTTTCCTGGAGCTTGCATCCATTGTTCCGGGTCTTGTTCTCTGGAGCAGCAGAAAACAAGCTTGCTCCCTCCTCAATATGACATCCTTTCAAATATTTAAACAGGGCGATCATATCACCTCTTAACCTTCTTTTCTCCAGGCTAAACATCCCCAGCTCCCTAAGTCATTCCTCATAGGGCATGGTTTCCAGACCCTTCACCATTTTTGTCGCCCTCCTTTGGACACGCTCCAGTTTCTCAACATCCTTTTTGAATTGTGGTGCCCAGAAGAGTATGAGGCAGGAAAGGGCATCTTCTGGCTGGTTGCTTGCCTGCCTATCTTCAGGGCAGTTTTGTGGGATGAGTTTAACTACCCTGGGAAATGCCAGGAAAGCCAGCATGGTTTGAGTGTTGGATTATGAATGTGAAGACCAGGGTTCAGTTGCCCACAAAGCTACGGAAACCCACTGGGTGATCTTGGGTGAGTCACACACTCTCAGCCTCGGAGAAACTTGTGATAGGGTTGCTTTTGGTTCACCTTAAGTTGGAAATGACTTGCAGGCATGCAACAACAAAATGCCAACCTTGAAATTAGATACAGACAGGTTAGGTGGACTATAAAATGATATTTTATGTTTGATGAGACTGCATTATTTCTGCAGTGCAGATGCAGGCCATGACTTTCCTGGAGATCTTCAAACTTTGGGATGCTCTTGCTCCAGATTTCCTGCATCGAGTAAGTGTTGCGCCACATAGCTTGCAACACGTCCGTAACTATGATTCAAGGCAATAAGTCTGTTTGATTTTAGTACTACAGTACTTGGACACAAACTGCAAAAATACTTTTGTCCCCAAGTATTTCCCATGCTCTGTTCATTTGTGTAGAGACCTCGCAGACCATGGGTCCCCTTTACTTGCTGCCTGGGCAAATTGTTTTTCCTCCTACTGTTGGGTCCTTGCACTATTTGCCTTGTTCCTTCTATGACAGTTTGTCTGTTTTCTCCAGCCCTTTTGCCTTCCAGAATACTGTCTCCCTCCCCCACATAACTCAGTTTAAAGCCCTCCTGATCAAATTCTTGAGGCTATTGGCAAAAATGTTTTTGCCAACTGGTGTGAGATGCAACCCAGAGTCCCCCCTCATGGAACCGCAGCCCATGATCGAAGAATCCAAATCCTTCTCGGCGGCACCATCTGCGAAGCCAGTTGTTCACATCCGCTATTTTCCTCTCCCTTCCTGGACCATGCCCTTCAACTGGCGGAAGAGACGAGATGACAACCTGTACATCCATTTCTTTCAGCTTCCTACCAAGCGCCTCGTAATCCCTTCTGATGTTCTGAAGGCTGTGTCTTGCAGTATCATTGGTTCCCACATGGACCAAAAGGAAGGAGTATTGGTCAGTAGGCTTGAGCAGTCTTGTCAGCCTCTCTGTCACATCACGGATCTTTGCCCCAATCAATAATCATTACCGAGTTATGTATCTTCGAGTTTTTTCTGTAGTTCAATAACAAACATATACTTGTCTTTTAAAATATAATTTCAATATTAATTTTACTTGTTTGTTTTTAACTCATTACAACATTTCAATCTAAATTCAGATCCTTATATGCTCGTCTTAAATTTATTACCCAGCATATGAAATTTTCTAATCTCTTTCTCTTACTTACCACTTTTCCACACTCCCAGTATGGTTCTGAAAATATTTATTTTCCCATCATATTAATGGCAGACAGCAATACCTTGTTTTTCCAGCCTATTAACTCATTTATACCATTGTCCTTCTCAGGGGTTTCCACTAGATCAGTTCTTGCAACTGACAATGTATATCTTTTCATCAGCTATGGACTTAACATCTCATCTGGTAAAAAGTCTCTGTTTCTTCCTGTTTCACTGGACCAGATTCTTTGAGTGCATTGAGCAGTCTTTAAATCTTCTCTCTCACATTGTAAAACATCTTTTAACTATGTCATCAAGTTTTTTATATAGGTCATCTCGATCTCTGGTCCTGCTTTCTCTACTGGATCTCTTTTTTCTGTTGTTTGATGTCTTTTGTTGTCCAACCACTGACCATCTGTCTTCTGGTCTTTGCTGGTATGTTTGACAGCGAAGTTCATAGATGCTAGCATGTTTTGTATATACACGTCCATTCTTTCAAGTTTCATGTTTTTAAAATTCTTCCAATCTCTTTGAACTAGACAGTTCTCTTAGGTTACACCACCCAGTTGCCAAGCCAAGAATTCTCCAACAATGTCCCATTTTTGGTGGGTTTTTTGGGCTATGTAGCCATGTTCTAGAAGAGTTTCTTCCTGACATTTTGCCAGCATCTGTGGCTGGCATCTTCAGAGATGTGGCCATGTTCTAGAAACTCTTCTAGAACATGGCCACATAGCCTGAAAAACCCACAAAAAACTATGGATGCTGGCCATGAAAGCCTTCGACTTCACAATGTCCCATTTAATATATAGCTTCCAGATATATGTCAGATCTGAAAGTATAGAAAGTACATCTAGCTGGGATCTATGAAGTTTGCCCTCTACATCTATAAGAGGTGGATTACAAATGAATTTTTTCATTATTATTATTATAACAAGAAACTTGCTGAAAGTATTATTTTGTGTCTTTTTGACTTTGTAAGGTTGTTTTCCTTTTAACTTTGAGGTTTTCTCCTCATCTGATTTCAACAAAAGTTTTAAACTTGTAGGACTCTTTTCTTCCTGGCTAAATTCTTTTTTCTTTTTAGCTCTTATGATCACAGCCAATTTTCCATCGGGTTCATTAGACATATTGACCTTGTTGCCTATGACTGGCACTTTTTCTTCCTTATTGACTGTTTTTGTTTGTTATTGTGAGTTTTCCCTTTCTTGTTGTTTAGTCTCTTTTTCTTTTTGTCTGTGACTCTTAGACTTTATATTGAGAAGTTTAAATTGGATAGAGTTGTAATTTGTTTTTACGTGATAATGTGACTTGGTTTCCCATCTTTTTGTTTGTGTATTGCCTCTGTGGCAGTTTTCCAAAAGTTTCTGAACTTCTTTGTCTTTAGAGTTTAGCCTATTTTCCAGTCTGGCAATCTCTGTGTACAGATTTTCAGTTTTTAACTTCATGTTATCAAGTTCATTTTGACCTTTCTTGACTTTTTGATGCAGAATTTCATTTTTCTGTTTAAAATAATATAGTTGCTCTTGTAACTTCTCATTTTTGTGTATTAAAGCCTTTTCTTTTCTGTTCTTTTGAATAACATTCTCATTTTCATCATCTAGCAAACCCTGTAGTATCTTTTTCATATTTGTGTGGTGTTTCAGTGGACTGTTTAGATGACTGTTTTATCCCAGAAAATATATATTCTAAATCTGAAAGTCTTTTCTTTCTTATCAAAACTCTATTTTAGAATAACTATTTTCTCTGTTTTCCCTTCCATAAGGCCTTGTAAAGTCTGGTTTTCAGATTTCAGCTCAGCTACTTTTTCTTCAAGTGTTCTAATAACTTCATCCTGTTTTTTAAAACTTCTCTTTAAAAACATCCAGTTTTTCTGTTAATTCACTGCACTTTTTTACAGAATTATCTTTTGTTCAGCTGCTTATTTAGAAGATCTTTTTTTTTAATTAAACTCTCCAAATTTTCTATCTGTTCTAACTTCCTTGTTGTATCATATTTTCTTTAGGTAACTGTTGTTTTTTATTCTCTAACTGTTTACCACTGTGTTTCGTTATCATGGCATCTTAATATAATAATAATAATATCTTTTATTTATAGACCACTATTCCGCAATGATCATAGTGGTGTACAAT
>NW_024804183.1:0-5780 GCF_019175285.1 Sceloporus undulatus
TATTATTATTATTATTATTATTATTATTATTATTATTATTATTATTAACCTTTATTTATAAAGCGCTGTAAATTTTCTGCTGCATATACAAAAAATAACATGGCTGCTTTGGATGCACCAGATTAAAAACAGCATGGTCCTTATATGACTGGTGGGCACCATTCAGCTTTATCCAGGGGGTTCCAGTTTATGTAGACCTGCTCTAAGCAGCTTCTAAACGCATGCTTGTAGTCTTGCATAAATGATAGTCTCCTGCAGCTAGTAAGGCATTTTTTCTAGTGGCCCTGGAATATCACATCCTGTTGTTCATCATCTCATCAATTCTGAGAGCGATGATGAGACAGGGAGGTCTGGATTAAACTCAGAATCCAGACAACAGGGTGAGAAGGCCTCTGATGCTAGAGATGGACCACAGAACACTGAAGATTCTGCAGGAACAGTGAACTCCCTGTGTTTTCTGGAGATGCTGGGATTTCCTGGGTGTTGTGTTGTTTCCTGCTGTCACTTCCTCTAAAACCTGAGGGTCAGAGTTTATCTGTCCCTCTAACATCTTGTTGCCAACCTTACCCTGACCCACTGATGCAGCACACTGAATATGGATGTTGCATTCCTTTCCTTGTCAATGTGTGTTTTTGAAAACTAATCTCTGTGTGTGCATCTCCCATCATATTTTGCTTCTCCTTGTGATGTGTAATAACATATGTGAATAAACCTGGCCTGAGAGATGGACCTTGAGACAGAAATAGTGGTGGCCAATGAAACAATGAAACAAACTATTCATTTCAGCAAGGGGATGAAGACCAGGTACATACCATACTATTCTCAGGCTGCTTTGCACTAGGGTATTTCCAAACACGCAAACATTCCTAGAAAGAGGGTAATACATAATCCCCTTTCAGTTGGATGTGGGAAAGCAGATGTTGTCCTGTTATCTGTTGCAGTAACATCTTCATTCTGATTGATATGGACCACACAGTAAAGAAGTCCTTCCAAGTTTAAGAAAAATAGAACCAACCATGCAGCAACAGGAGTAAAAATAGCTGTAAACAAGGATCAAAGATTTGCTTTAAACTACATAGTCTATTTCTCAGTAAACAGCTATCATGGGATTGACAGTTGAGGGAGGGATATTTGGGACTTCTGACTAAACTGCAAATCCCATGATTCCATAGGACATTGCTATGGCAGTTAAAGTGGTATCATAGTTCTGTAATTCTGTAGTGTGAAAGGTCCTCATGTTAAATATTGAATGCTCAACTAAGCCTCAATATTTTTCCTTGCTCCAAAGAAAGCATGGATGGATCCAGTCCAGATTAGGGACAATATGGACAGGTAGGAGAAGCTAAAATTTCCAAGAGCTGTTTTTTGGAAGAAAAAACCCACCTCCCACATGGGAAATTAAAAAACATAGACCTCCAATACAAAGAAGGGGCAAGCAGACCTAGCCTCATCTAGCCTCCTGAAACCAGAGTGTACCATTAATACAAATACTTTTATCTTTGGCTGAAGCCATGACTCCTACCTCCCTTCCTCCACTGCCATGCAAGCTGCAAAAAGTAAGTAAGCTAAAGTGGTTGTTGTAAAAAGAAAACAGATCAGAGAAAGAATGTTTGCAAACTTCAGTGCTCTTTGCTATCCCAATACAGAGTAAATGCTCCACAGAGAATACATTCGGCAAAGAGTCCACCTGCCATTCAGAAGACTGTTTCCTATTGTTGCAAACTCACAGTTATTCCAAAATAGTTGCTTTGGGAACAAAAAGGAGCTTGCTGGTTTGCTTATGCCTTCATGTACATTCACAGAGCGAGGATTTATAATGAAGAAAGCCATTCTGAACTCCCTCAAATAAATCTCTTAAGGCTTCTACAATACTGTTTATTAAAACTCCACAGTGCAATGGGAAATGTACATATGTGTTAATGAACAATAGTTTATAAATGCGATTGTACTTTTGAAAGGTACATCTTGTCTTGTAGACATTTTCAAAAAGGTACATCCCATCATTTCTTGCTTGGCAAACAAGGGACCTTATCTTGAATAGAGCAAGAAGGGCTAATGGCTTTAGAACTACTAGGCTATTAACACAGTCACACTCCAGCCCAAGTATGGGCAAAGGGCTTTTAACCTCCCTCCTTCTTGTCAAAGTGTGAAATAGTTAATAGCAGAATAGGCTTCTTGGGCCACCTTTTATTTTGCAAAGTGTGGAGGTGGGAGGCAAGGCACTCCTTTCTTCTTCTCATCCTGACTGGGAACCTGTCTGAGCTCCCGCAGACCCCTGTTACTTCTTTCTATTCCAATATGTGACTTATCCACAGGACAGATGACAGAGGAAGGGGGGAAACTGGAAAAAATATTGGGATTCTGGGGGTTCAGAAGAGCATCTTCTGTAGAGCCTGAACAGACAAGCCAAAATAAAGCTGTTTCAGGTCACTTTGGAGGGATGCTGTTTAAATGACACATGCATTTCAATAGGCCAGAAGCTGCACCAAAGCTGCACTCCAGTCCTTAGGACTGGAGCATGGCTTTGGTGTGGCTTCCAGCCTCTTAGGACACATGCAGCATTTAAACAGCATACTTCCAAAGTGACCCGAAGCAGCTTTATTTTGACCTGTCTGTTTGGGCCCTATGTTACTAATTTTCTCTTTCTCAGTAGTATCATTATTTAACTTTTTAAAATATCTAGTGTAAAATTAGAGGATTTCAAGTAAAGCCATGATGGCATACAACATTCTGTATTACAAAATACTAAAGATCTTTAACCAGTCCACCCTTGCTGCAAGAGAGAGCCAGACTGGGGCCCAAGTGAGGGAAAGAAAGCCACTGGTAAACAAAGAAATGCAGTATTGACAATGAATGGGAGGAAAGGGATGTAAGAGTGAGCAGGTGAGTGGCATCAGAAGAAGCTATAGGTAAAATGGAAGATCTTTGGCAGTGGTGGTGGCAGCTGGAAATAGAGGCCTGGAGGCTATCAACCCACTGTGGCCTCAGCTGCTCAGAGACTGCAGAGGAAAAGAAGCAGTGTCTCTACAATGAAGGCTTAGATGAGTCACTCTCACAATTCTTTGCCAATTCCTCTGCCTCTGAAAGCAGTTCCCCAACATCTTCTGGCTGTCCTGGATTAGCTGCTAGAGACATTCAGTGTGGGAGAGGGGCAGCCTTTGGATGTGAATCCAAGAGTGAAATTGGACAAGTTACTTAGGGCTGGATGAGGCTAACTGTCAGTGGCAGTAACTCTATGCCCCCCACAAAAACATCTCCATCTAAAACAAACTCACATAGTCAGCCACCTTTTCTGCTTTTCTGAATTTAGCATTCCATATTAATCTCAGCAGGAAAAAAAAAGCTAGCACCTCCAAACTTGACAGACTTAACCTAGGGTGTATAATTACGATGTCCAGAAAGGGAGCTGTAAGCAGCTTTTGCAAGTCCATCAGATGTATTCAGCTCCACTTCTCCTTAGTAAAATTGCCATTTTGCTCACTTTGCTGCCCTTTTCATGGGTCATGTAAGGTGATGTTCAGTCCCATAAAATGGACAGCCAGTTGTACATACAGGTACTTAATGCTGCCTCTCAAACCATTCATGGAAAATGTGAGAATGGTTCCAAAATGCAATGGAAATGCAGGACCACTCTCTGGTAAGTTCCTTCTATTTTCTTCCCCAAAGGATCATAAGTGTAGGTGGAAAAGGAAAGCCCATCCCTATCATCTTTTCTCTCCCTTCCCTCCTGCCATTACTACAATCAGCGATAGCTAGTGGTTTCTATGTCAGTGGGATGGTGAAACCACTTCAGGTTTTAAACTGAACTTTAAAAGAGTACCTTGGATAGTTCCTTTACCTTCATCCCTCCCTTGTCTGCTGGCATTTGGAGATTCTTGGAAACCATTTTTAAAAGTACCAAAATTTCCCGAAAGGGTTAAAAAGAAGAAGACGCAACTTTCTGAATCTCCATGTCTCAGATGTGCCAATTACAAGTGAGTGACCAATGTTTCCAGGGGTGGCCTTAATACCATAGCAGGGTTATTTGCCTTGGGTTCCCATAACAGGGTAATTTGCACGTCCCTACTAGCTCACTGTTCCAAATACAAAGATTTGTGTTTAAGACAAAAATGATTTTGATTTTTTAACTGGTTCCATTCATTTTAATGTATAATGTCCTGGGACCCATAGGGCAGGAAACAAAAATGATGAATGAAAAGAATGAATGAACCATTAAAATGCTACTAGCCATTTGATATTGAAATACTCAGGCTTCATTTACATTGCACAATTAATGCAGTTTGACACCGCTTTAGCTTCCATGGCTCAATGCTATGGACCTCTGGGATTTGTAATTTTGTGAGCTATTTAGCCTTCTCTGCCAGAGAGCTCTGGTACCACAACAAACTACAAATCCCAGGATTCCAGACCATTTAGCCTTGATAACAGCAGTATCAAAAAGCAGTGTCAAGCTGCATTAATTCTGCAGTGTGGCAGCAGCCATAGGCATATTTACTACATTATCCTACTATACATTGAAGCACTTGAGTCCATGTATCACTAAAGTAGAAGTTGGTAATACCTGGCTACCTAGTGTCAGAATCTCTGGGGCACAGTCATTTGTTAAACAGAACCAACAAAGTCCTCTGGCTGCATCTTCCTCCATATCATGATGACAGAAACTATTGCATTCCAGAGATGCTCCTTACTGTATATGGTTGAGAGGTAAGCCAGCAAGGGCCAGCTTTGGGTCTCTGATCAAGAAGTTCTCAAAATGTTCTGAAAATAAGAGCTCATTTGACTCACACCTACTTCAGGTGACAAACACTGTATTTAATTTCACAATGGGGAGGAGAAAGAGATTTGGGGAATACGTTGTTCCCCAGCAGTCCTTATAACCTAGCAATTATCTGGCCACAGAAGGGAATGAACAAGTGGCAGGAAGGTAAGGGATGTGTCAGATGCACCAATTACAGGTGGCTGTCCTTGACTGTCTTTGCAAAGAAACGATAGGCTCCTAGCATACCAAACAATTTTTCATTTTCTACCCTTAGAATGGGGTTTGCATTCTAACATAGATGTGGGTGGATTTTGTAGAGCTGAAACACAGCCGGCTATTAATGAAATCATAAGCCTCTTTCTGGAATGAGACTGAATCTTGTGGAAATATACAGTGCACCACTCCATAGCAATTTGTCTTTTAAAAGAGAAATCAAAGCAATTCTTGAGATTGGTGTCTAGGACCAAGGTCAGTTGTTTCTAATTCACATGGAGTACTTGGAAAGGCCAGAAGTGCTTTTGTATGGACTTCTGGTACCAGAGTTGTGTACTGATGCCAAGATGTCCAAACTGCAGCCGTTGCCAACCAAGTGCCTTTGTGTCCACATTGGAGGCAAAGTATTACCTCCACTCATGAAGTCTATATGCCATGTTGACGTGGGCAACATTTGCTTTCAGAGTGACTTTTTCATGTCTGATTGTTTAGATTGAATCTTGGAAAGTCTTTAAAAAATACAACTCCCAATAGCCATGCTAGTGAGGGCATTCTGGGAGCTGTAGCCCAATACAAGTGATTTTCTAAGTTCTGGCTTAGGCCTGTTACATATTGAGAAGAGCTCAGTATGGCTGGAATAAGTGAGCACGATTCTCAGTTGGTCAGAGAAGAGTAAGTGATGGTATAGAAGAGAAGAAGGTAATCTAAAAAAGAACCAGGGAGGGTAGGAAACTGCATGTCATGACCAGAGATTGCTTGCAAACAATTGGACACTTATTATTATTATTATTATTATTATTATTATTAT
>NW_024804184.1:0-5775 GCF_019175285.1 Sceloporus undulatus
GGCCGCGCGCCTGTTGCTCCTGCTCCTCACGGGCCCTTACTGGTCCCCTGCTGTCTCTGACAGGCAGCTGGGGGCCAAGGAAGGGCAGGAGGAGCAGATGCGCCTGTCACCCCCTCTCCCAATTCCCCCCCCCCACTTCTAGCTGTCTGTCAGACAGCTGGAGGTCGGGAAAGGGAGCAGAGAAAGCCCCACCCCCAGAGGGTGGAAGCTCCGCCCCCGGCATGCGGCTCCATCCCCGGAGGGTGGAGCTCCGCCCCGGCATGGGCTCCGTCCCTGGAGGTGGAGCTTTCCCCCCCGGCTCGCCCCCCCCCAGTTGTCTGAGGGACAGCAACCCGACCCAGCTCAAAAAGGTTGCCTACCCCTGATCTAGACTGTCACTGATTTTTGCTCTTGGCATATCTAAACTGTTCCATTGGCATTTCTTTTGTGTCAGCAGCATATCTCACATTCCACTGTCATTGAAAGGCTTCTATGGCATCTCTTATGGCCTTCCAGCTATTCCAGGTCAAGTATAGGATTGCTCTACCAGTAATACAAGCAGTTCCTTAACATGAGAACAACTGTTATAATTATTAGTATTCACTATGTGTGGGCTGCATAGTGAACACCACAAATCTAAATGCTACATTAGTGTAAAATCCTATTAGTCTGGCAGAAAGCATAAGGTGGTTCTGTTTAAATCATTTCCCAATTTTCCAAGTCACTGAAGCAATGGAGCTGTGTGTGGTGGGAAGATTAAATTGCCTGCTATATTTCTATTTGTGATAACAAAGAGACAGAGCAACCATTGGTTGCATGATATTTCCATACTTCCTAATGTTTTCATGTATTCTTCAAGAGTAACCAGTTGCTTGGAGTTTTTAATATTACTAATGCATGCAGTTTTGCTGCTGCTGCTGCTTTTATTTACAGCATTCTGTTGAGGCTGGAATATCATAGCCTTAAGTACTTTTACTTTGGATGTGAGACAAGTCAATACAACTGGCCCTGCTTGAAGTTTACTTTTCAATTTACAAAGTTTTTTTTTTTAGTTGTTCAGCTTATGCCTGTGTAAGTTTAACAGAGATTATCTATGTTTAGAAGATGATGTGCCCAAATAAATTATTCTTAGGCAAATTTTCTTGCAAAAGTTTAATTTGTATCCCCTCTAGGTTCTGTTACCAACTAAAATTTCACATTATTCTGACCACACTGATTTTCTTAAAGCTTCTAGAAAGCAGCTGTACCACTAGAACAAATGGCTCACAATTACCCATGTAAATCAATTGAGCTTAAGACTGAAGACCAGTTTTTTTTCCCAGTTACATTTAATTTCTTCACCTGTTGAGGAAGACAATTTCTCTTTAAATTCTTCTGCATTTAGTTCAGTTCTTGGATGTTACGCTGTCTTGAATACTGCTTAATATATGATGTGATTAATTTATGTTTTTCTGAGAGAATGGGCTTTGATCAAAGAAAATAAAGATAAAATGGTAACATCCAGGAAGATATGTAGTAAAAGGCCATACTGATTCCCTTTGTTTTGCATCAGAGAACTTGAATGTGTCCATAGCAATTATCTTGCCTTA
Organism: Sceloporus undulatus; assembly: GCF_019175285.1. Classification (NCBI taxonomy): domain Eukaryota; kingdom Metazoa; phylum Chordata; class Lepidosauria; order Squamata; family Phrynosomatidae; genus Sceloporus; species Sceloporus undulatus. The sequence goes on from NW_024804184.1 coordinate 1,569, forward strand.
ATGAAAGCTTATTCTTGATATGCTTACATTTACGAAAGGTAAATATTTGTAATGTTAAGGTGGTCAGCTTACTAATGCTTGATGTAAAGTGATGTCATTATTTCTGTTAAGTTTATTTTCCTTCCAAAAACAGTATCTCCTTAGTGTACATCGACTAATGAATAAGTCGACTCAGGTTTTTGTGGTCAATTATTTTATTAAAATTTCTAGACTTATACATGAGTATTTATAGTAGACTAAGGTAAATGTTGTGAGCAACAATATATATGCTCCATAACCAACAAGTTACTTTAAAGAGAGTACACAGTATTAGACCAAGCCCTCTGTTTTTACACATGTGCTAATGACAGACTGCCCAACTTACAACTCCTCATGTGACAAGACCACTGTAAATAAATCTTCCTAAGTAGCTTTTAAGCAGGGATCAGAAATCCCCAGCCTCTGGGTCAACCTCAGCCATGAAAGCTTTCCAGGGCAGCATGCTGCTTCTGCCTCACAGTGTCTCCTCTGTCCTGCCATGCCCTCTGTTGCAGAAATCCTGCATTTGGTGGCAAGCCTAACTGCCAGTCTCATCCTCTCATTTCCTGCAGTGAAAGTAATGTCTGCTGTTAAGAGAAGGAGAAAGTGACAAACAGGTGGGCTCACACATAGGTAAGCTTAGAGACCCAGCCAAGGAGCATTGTGGGTTAGAATGATGTAGCATCCTTTGGATTACACTCTAGCTCACAGGTTCTTAACATCAGGGTCTCTGAATCCATAGGATTCTATGGATGAAGTTTAGAGGGGAGCCATGTATTAAGTGCAAAATGAAAAAGAAAATTTGTTTCTTCTTTTTTTATTATTTTAGTTTTTTCCCCCTGTCAATGTGAATTTTAAGAATGAAATACTTTTCATTTTGTTGTTGTTAGCTGCCCTCAAGTTGACTTTGACTCATGGCAGCCCTGTGGATGAGACATCTCCAAGATTCCCTGTCCTTGATTGCACTTCCAGATCCTATAGGCTCAGGGCTGTGGCTTCCCTGATCGAATCTAACCATCTGGCATGCAGTTTTTCTCTCTTTCTATTGCCCTCTACCTTTCTCAGCATAACTGTCTTTTCTAATGATTCATGCCTACTCATGGTGTGGCCAAAGTACGACAGTCTCAATTTAGTCATCCTCATGCATTTGTTGTATTGTTGCTATTACAGCCTAGTCGATGTGTAGGAAATGAATTTCCAAAGCAATACAGTTAATTGCAGGGGAAAAATTGTGTCTCTGTTTATAAGTATCTTTATTTTCCTGGAGTAGGGTCCGATAGCTTTCAAAAAATTCTCTATGTGATTCATGAAGCAAAAAAAATATTATGAACAAAAAATATTGTTCTAGCCACTGCAACTAGAGAGAGCTGTAGGCAGGATACAGACCACCCCTTTGCACCACGTATTGGGGCCAGGTGTCATGGCCAGCCAAGAGCAGGTCTTGGAGGATATAATCCGCCCCACACACTCAGAACAACTGGGAAGAACTTGTTGGAAATTCCACCTTCTAAATATGTTATTACTTCCCAGATGGCCTTCTCAGTAGCAGCCCGACAAATCTGGAATAGTCATCCCGATGAGCTCTGTCTTATCACCCCCCTGGAAACATTTAAAAAGAGGCTTAAAACCTTCCTCTTCTGTCAAGCCTTCCCCCCCTGGAAAATGAAGTCGTGTACCCTGATCCCATTGACTCTCTACCTCACCCTATTGATTGATTGAATGATTGTTTTTAGATTGTATATTGTATTTAGTGCTCTTGGTTTTATCTATTTTATGATGTGTTTTGTAATTGGGTTTAAACTCTATGTAAACTGCTTTGATCTTTTTGGGAAAGCGGTATATAAATAAAATTTATTATTATTATTATGAGGAGAAGGAGGAGGATGGGGTTCCTCCAGTGCAAGAGGTAACTGAGGCTACACCAGGTGTTGATCCTGCTCTGCCAGAAGCCAGCCCTGATCTCCCAGCCCCAGAGGAGGAGGCTCAGCCAGGTCCTAGTGCTGGTGGGATTCCTGTGGTGGTACAGCAGCCTAGTGGTGACTCTGGGGAGGAACCAGGCTTGGAGGTTCCCTCCTTTAGGCAGGACAGGGCTGAAAGTGCTGGCAGATGCAGGTCCAGGAGGATTGCTGAGAGACAATTGGCAAACAAGCCTCAGCTGGCACCGAGGAGGGAATCTCCTACTTAACCATCTGTGAGATGCTAACTCCATGCCAGAGTTTATTGCATCATCCTTTGGTGTGATTGCTGCCTGCACTGTCTCTCTGTAGCTTGACTCCTTGTTGCCTTGACTCTTGACTTCGGAATGGAACGGACTGGACTATTGCTACCCTCTTGCTGACGTGACCCTGGACTGGCCTGACTATCGTGATCCCTGTTATCCTGACTTTGGCTTTCGGTTTGCTCTTTCTCTCACTCCCTGCAAGGTTTGTGGACTATTTCCAGCTGCATAGCTAATTACCTTGTTGAGCCATCCTTATTGGCGTATGTTTGTGTGTGCTGGCCGCAGTCCAAGACACCAGGGCAGCCACAGTGGCAGCCCAAAGGCCGCTTTTCGGGACCAGGGAGAAGCAGCAAAATGCCACTTCTCTCTGGTCCCAAAAAGGGGTGTACTTGGGGCTTCATGCCCCAGGACACCCTGGGGAGCCGCTGCCAGGAGAGAAAGGGGCCACTTGGCCCCTTTCCCCCGGCTTCATTCCCACAGCCGTTTTGTGGCTGTGGGAACGAGGTGCTCCCCAAGAAGGAGCTCCGTCTCGGAGCGCCTTGCAGTGCTGCTGTTACGCCACCACAAGTGGCCTGATGTGGTGCAAAGACGTCATGCCCGTGCAGTCCCGTTTGGACATTGATGGCCGTCACGGTGTACAGGGCGCCACCATTTTGACATATGGAAGACGTACTAGGGTTGCGAGGTGTCTGTAAGAGACGCTCTGAGGCAACCCTAGCACATCTTCAGTACATGCTATGGTGCCGGTCTGTACCGTGCCGTAGTTAGGCTTTGAAGTTCACAAATGTGCCTGTCTCATTCCAGAAGATTAAGCAGAGACTTTCTGGGCAAACGGAACAGAAACAGAGGCATAACTGGATGAAAAGTTTATGGAGATTATCACACAGAGTAAAAGATGGAATGCTCCTGTCCTTAGCCCATCCTTATGGCATGATCACACAAAGATTATCACATGACATCTGTCATTATCCCATCCTTCTGCCATTCTTATCACACAATCATGATAACATTTTCAGACGACCTCACACTTATCCCGTTCTTCTCCCATCAGTGAAGTGGCATGGCCCTGTCATTATGTATTAACAGAAACTCCCACCAATACAATGATGAGGCACACATGCAATAAGGATGGGGGTAAGGACAGGGTAAAGATGGCAGTGATCCCTCCTTACCCCATGTGATAATCTCCTATGTATATATGACAGGATGAATAAGAAAAAAGAAATTGATGGGCAGGTAGGTATGAAAATATTGGTTATGTGAGGTTTATCTCTAAGCAAGATAATGAAGTAGATGCTGAAGGAAGAAGTAGGAAAAGACAGGGAGAGAGAAGGTATATTCCACACCTACTTTTGGCTCTGTTTCCCACCACCAGAGTATGCATCCACCACTAGCACCACCACTTTTTCATAATGAATACACCCCTTGACTTTTAAAAACTTCTCTACTTATACTTTTTTAAAAAACAATTTTATGTTAGAGCCATAGCAAATTTACAGTACTGCTCTTCCACTCCCAAGAGAAGAAGAATGTTACATTGTACTATTTTAAAATTTGTTTTTGTTATTTTTAACTATTTTGTATTTTTTCAAACTGTTTTCAATGTTATTGATACTTTTATTGGTATGTTTTAAGTAGGTTGTTCATAAGCCATCTTCCATAGCAGTTTTGGGGGGAAATCAGGATATAAATTATAGCGGTGACAACAGCAATGACTGTGATGCTACTGATTGATGATGATGTCTGACTCCCTAATCTGTCATTTCTGCTAGAAAATGCTCTGTTGTTTTCATTGTGACAGAATGACACATCTACCACCCTGAAGATGTTGTATGAATCTGTGTATTACTGAGTCACAACTGTAAGAAGAGAATGTATGTGTGTATGTGTGACAGTATAAATTATGGTTCATCTAGCCTAGTCTTCCCTAGCTGAAGTCATTCCCAACCATACATGTGAGTTGTTGTT
>NW_024804185.1:0-5775 GCF_019175285.1 Sceloporus undulatus
GGTGGTCTCTCCTTCACCCACACAAGCCGCCCTGAGGGTCGAGGAGGAGGGGTTGGTATCTTGCTATCTAACTCTTGCCAGTTCCAAGTTCTATCTTTTTCCCCCAGCTATCATTTCTCTTCCTTTGAGTTTCATCCTATTAGACTCTTTTATCCTCTACAGCTCCGGGTTGCAGTTATCTATTGCCCTCCTGGTTCTGCTACCCAGTTCCTCTCAGACTTTGAATCATGGCTGACATTCTTTCTTTCAGATTCAGTCCCCACTCTGATCCTAGGTGACTTTAATATCCACATTGATAATTCCAATAACCCTACAACGCATCGCTTTAAGTCTCTCCTAGCTTCTTCTTTTGGCCTCCAACCACATTCCAACTTCAACTCATTCTCTTGGTCACTGTCTTGACCTAGTTCTTGCTGCAAAATACACCATTTCTGACTACCTGGCACTTGACTTTCCACTATCTGACCATCATTTAATCTCCTTTGCTCTTACTCATACTCCACTTCCTTGTCACACTGTTCAACTCTATTTTCGTGATCTTCAATCTGTTAACTCTAACCATCTTGGTCAGATCCTGGATTCATCTTTCTCTTCCCTAAATCTTGGGGATTCTGCTGACTCAGCAATGTCTTTATTTAACTTCACTCTTTCCTCGACTCTTGACCACTTTGCCCCGTCTCTGTACGCACTTCTTCCTCTAAGACTAGGCCTCAGCCCTGGCTTATCCCCAACATTAAGTTTCTCCGGTCCTGCTCTAGAGCGGCCGAAGGTCTTTGGAGAAAGTCCAAACAGTGGCCTGACTTTATCCACTTCAAATTTGTTCTTTCTTCCTTCTCACGCGCCCTCTCTATGGCTAAACAAACTTATTACAAATCATTGATCTCCACCAATGAGAGGCGCCCGCAGCGTTTGTTCTCCATCTTGAACACTTTGCTTAAACCTCCCTCTTCTCCTGTCTCTTAATCATTCTCTCCTAATGACTTTGCTAATTATTTCATCTCTAAGATTACCACTATTCGCTCTGAGATAGTCCCCCCCAATTCTTCTTCTGCTCATAATCTTCTATTGCCCTCGCCTAAAAAATTATCTGTGTTTCCTCCTGCTTCTTTGGATGAACTCTCTTCACTTCTGAACTCTTCCAAACCTGCAACTTGCTCTCTGGACCCAATTCCTACTCCTCTTCTAATTTCTATCGCTCCTTCTTTTCTGCCCTCGCTTCTCCATATCTTCAATCTCTTTCTCTCTACAGGCTCCTTCCCATCGGACTTCAAACATGCTCTCATTTCCCCAATTCTGAAAAAAACTTCTCTTGAACCCTCCTCTTTGTCTAGCTATTGTCCGATTTCTCTTCTTCTCTTTCTTTCTAAAGTTGTGGAACAAGTTGTTTATTCTCGCTGTCTTGAGTTTCTTGAAGCCAACTCCATCCTCGATCACTTTCAGTCTGGTTTCCGCCAAAGGCATTCTACAGAGACAGCTCTCACTAAGATCTCGAATGACCTTTTATGGGCCAAGGCTAATGGCCTTTACTGTGTTCTCATCCTTCTCGATTTGTCTGCAGCCTTTGACACCGTTGATCACTGTCTCCTAATTGACATACTCTCTGACCTTGAGTTCTCAGACTCTGTTCTCGATTAGTTTAGATCTTATTTGTTTGGCAGATCTTTTGCAGTGGTCACAGGTGGTCAAACTTCGTCCTCTGTTCCCTTATCTGTTGGAGTTCCCCAGGGCTCTGTTCTGGGTCCCCGTTCTGTTTTCTCTCTACACACTGTCCTTAGGTAAACTCATTAGCTCTTTTGGTTTTTCCTACCATCTGTATGCCGATGACACCCAGCTGTATCTTTCCACCCCTGACCTTTCTCCAAGGCTTGAACAGCAAGTTTCGTCTTGTCTCACAGCTGTCTCGCAGTGGATGCACCATCGGCGCTTGAAGCTCAACATGTCCAAGACGGAGCTTCTTGTCTTTCCTCCTAAGTCTGCCCTTCAACACTCCTTTTCTGTCTCTGTGGACAACATTTCTATTCAACCAGTCCAGCAAGCCTGCAGTCTTGGCTTTATCTTTGATTCTTCTCTGTTGTGTATCCCGCAGATCCAGACCACAGCCAAGGCTTGCCGATTCTTACTATACAATATTGCCAAAATCCGACCTTATCTCTCTGCCTCTTCTGCCAAGATCCTGGTCCATGCCCTTGTGGTTTCACGACTTGATTACTGTAATGTTCTCTTGGCTGGGCTTCCTCTTTCTCACCTCCGTCCTTTAATCTCTGTCCAGCATTCAGCTGCATGCATTATCACATCCACCCACCGCTGTGACCATATCTCTCCTGTGTTGGCATCCCTTCACTGGCTCCCCCTCCCTTTCCACATTCAGTATAAGCTCCTGCTGTCGACGTTTAAAGCCCTCCATGGGCTGGCCCCTCCTTAATTATCAGACTTTATTTCTCCTCACCTTCCCACTAGGGCCCTCCGTTCTGGTAGTCAAGGTCTGCTGTCCCAGCCCATGATTTCCTCTGCCCCATCTCGAATTCGCCCCTTTTCACTCGCTGCCCCTCACTCCTGGAACCTTCTTCCCCTGCGAGCAAGAGCCATCACTTCTTTAACCAGATTCAAAATGGAGTTGAAGACCATCCTGTTCAGAGAAGTGTTCCCAGGCATTGCATAATTTTCACTTGCTATTTGATGTTCCTTTGTTGCCTGTTTTATTGAATCATTTCCTGTATTGCTATGTCCTCCCTCCAGTCCATCTCCCCTGATCCAGACCTCGGAGGTAGAGAAGATCTGTTGGCCCTAATCCCCTTCCCCTTCTCCTTTTGTGTCGTGTCTTTTGATATTGTAAGCCTTAGGGCAGGGAACCGTCCAACTAAAAAGATTGTATGTACAGCGCTGTGTAAATGTACAGTGTTTTATAAATAAAGGTTAATAATAGTAATAGTGCTTTTTTGATTTCTTGACTGCAGTCTCTATTCTGATCCAAAGTATGGGAAATCTTTCACTATTTCAATTTCTTTGTCATCTAGGATGAATTATGTTGATCTTCCATGGTCATTACTTTTGTTTTCTTGATTTTTATAGTTAAGCCTACCTTTGTACTTTCTTCTTTTACTTTACTTAGTAATTGTTCTATGTCTTTGTAAGTATTACTCTAACAGCTATCTCTGGAATCATGCTGATGTAATTAAAAATTGTTAATTCATACATTTTGTATTTTATCCTTGCAGCAAGACTGTTTTTGGTAACATAAGGGGTTTAAAAAAAATTAGTATAGAAGATTGCATTGGTATGTCACCTGTTAAAATCAGTAGTCTCAATGGAGAATGGACTCGAGGATGCAAGATTCCCATGAGATTTAGCTTATCTATATGATAAATGCATCTCTACTTTAGTGACAATGGTGCACTTTCTGTAATCAGAGGTAACATAAATCAAGCTGCTATTTATACTGTATGATGTAATGCAATCTAAGCCAGAGAGGTGCGGAATAAAGAAAACCAGTTATTACTACATTGGTAAGCATCTTTATTCCTATTTTAAAACTGGCATGTGGTGTTTGTTTTGCTCTTAAGCCTTTACTTTTAATCTTTCTGTAGTAGCATCTTCCGTGTAAGCAATGAAAAGAAATAAGCAGAGTTGTTTTCCAGGGATGGATGTGAGATATGTGTTAATGGTTTTAATTCTCCTATTTTAGAGTGGGAAGCTTAGTAATGGCCAAATGGAGCCATGGTTGATAATTGCCCTCATCATCTGTTTCCTAAGGAACATGTGGGGAGCATTTGACAGGCGGTGTAATTCCAGTTTGGTGCTGTCCTTCGCTTGCCACTCAGGAGCATTTGCAAAAAGGCTGAGTAAAATAAGCTGACATCTCAATTCCCTGTCCTGTTCGCTCTTGTTAATAACGGTGTTGACCCCAACCTGAGGCAGCTGTTTTCATATTCTGGACTATGCAGCCCACCTATGGCCATTCCTAAGGGACACTGACAGGGAAGCAGGCAGGCTTAATGAGTGAACAGCTTGACAGGCATAGCACAAAAATGAAGAGCACTTTCAAAAGTGTCCTTAATTAATCAACACATGTCCAGCTGAGGCAATTAACAATACCCTCCATGTTGTTCCCATTACATTTCACACTTTGTCTCAGCATGAAGCTTTATTTGCCAAGTTTAATTTTTGTTGCAGTTGTAACCATCCAGAATCCTGGAGCTTCCATGGTTTCCAAATAAAGCTACAAACCCAACCTAAGCCACTCAAGATACTTAAACCACTTGGTGTGTGGTTTATTTCTTAACTTTCTTTGTTTATTCACTAATTATATTTACATGCATTTAGATTTCTGGGAGGAGTTTGTTGGTGATTTCACACACATAGGATGCCTGCAACATCTGTCTAACAACAACAATAATGCCAAACCCAACTATGCAACATTTATTATGATTTATCATCTATTGTGTAACCTCAAGGAAGTCTGCATGGCTCTCCCCAGCCCCGCTTTATCCTCACAACATATCTGTGAAGTGGGTCAGATTGAGAGGGAAGCCCCAGGTTCTACCATTGAATTTCATGGCTTGGCGGAAACCTCCAATACAACTTTCTAACCACAATACCCATATAGAAGGAGTTGCTTCTATATGGTCTAGTTCCACATTGTATCAGTAACGTCTGCAATAAGGATATTATATGGTGCAGGATATTAATGATGCTCCTACCCATATTAATATTATCAGGGCTTATGAGGGAATTATATATTTCTCTAATCATAGAATCATAGTTGGAAGAGACCGCAAGGGCCATCTAGTCCAACCCCCTGCCATGCAAGAAATCACAATCAAAGCATCCCCGATAGATGGCCATCCAGCCTCTGCTTAAAGACCTCCAAAGAAGGAGACTCCACTACACTCCGAGGGAGTTTGTTCCACTGTCGAATAGCCCTTACTGTCAGGAAGTTCCTCCTAATGTTGAGGTGGAATCTCTTTTCCTGGAGCTTGCATCCATTGTTCTGGGTTCTGTTCTCTGGAGCAGCAGAAAACAAGCTTGCTCCATCTTTATTATGACATCCCTTCAAATATTTAAACCTCTTAACCTTCTTTTCTCCAGGCTAAACATACCCAGCTCCCTAAGGCGTTGCTCATAGGGCATGGTTTCCAGACCTTTCACCATCTTAGTCGCCGATGCTGATGCTAGTACACTTACACTATTATTTTGTAAATTATACGACTAAAAATAAACTATAATGTCAAAGCTAAACTTGCATTCACTTCATTGACCAAGGTGCTGATTATTTTGCAAGGTCACAGTTTTGAAATCTGTCCCTTAAGGTAGAATTCATAGGGGATCAGAATCTACGTGAAGGAATGCTTTCCAAGACAACTTAATGATATTTGAATCTCAATGCCCATGGTGTTGAAGGCAGATTCTGATGTAGTTTGCAAAGGGAGCAGACAGAAGGGGAAGATGGGGTTATGTTACCTTCTGAATAACATGGAAAGGTCATCCTTTAGCTGATGCCAATTGCTCTGTTTGATATACTTCGGGAACTCTTATTTGAAAATAATGAGTGAAGGGTGCAGCTAACTATGGAATCCCTTGTGCAAATTGTGTTCTGTACTGGATAGTCCAATAAATTTGAAGACATATAGAATTGGTTTTTCTCTCCCTCAAAAGGAAACTGCTTTTTTGGCCCCTTTCATCTGGAATTTTCTGCTTTCAGTCTATCCTTACTGAAAAATCCAATAAATTTGAAGTCATATAGGCCTGTTACAGCCAGCCAAAATAAAGCTGCTTCGA
>NW_024804186.1:0-389 GCF_019175285.1 Sceloporus undulatus
TAACCCTAACCCTAACCCTAACCCTAACCCTAACCCTAACCCTAACCCTAACCCTAACCCTAACCCCTAACCCTAACCCCTACCCTAACCCTAACCCCTTATATAACCCTTTATATAACCCCTTATATAACCCCTTATATCCCCTAAACCCTAACCCCCTTTTCAACCCGTTTACAACCCCTTGACCCCTAACCCCTAGCCCTAACCCCAACCCCTAAACCCAACCCCAAACACTAACCCTAACCGCTAATGCCAACTGTAAACCCTGAACCATAAACCCTAACACCAAATCCTCCCCTTTGCCTCCCAACTACAAAGACAAGACAACACACAAAAGGAAGAGTGGATTGGCACTAGCCAGGGAATTGGTCTTGAACGGTCAGTAAGGG
>NW_024804186.1:489-5774 GCF_019175285.1 Sceloporus undulatus
GTGGATTGGCACTAGCCAGGGAATTGGTCTTGAACGGTCAGTAAGGGGTCTGACCAGTTCCACACGTTAGGAAAATTAGACACACATTCATACGCTGTTGGCCTGGAACGCCCGACTTTCAACCCTAACAGCGGGTTCGGGAATTCCTCCCGAGGGTCATTCGAAGGATGATCGCAACAGCCAAGCTTTCGCACAAACATTCCAGACAGTCCCTACCGCCCCACCTCCATATCCGCCTTTCCCGCCTTCCACTTGCCTGTTCCTGAAGACCGTCCGATGCCACGCCATGCTCTGCAAACTGTTCTTCCTAGACCTTACCTGTTACGAAACATAGTGCGCTATTCTCAAACACTTGCCCGTAACGATGCATTCGCAATCACTTGCCCAAAGGGATGCATAGCAATAACTCCACACATTATTTCTTCATTAACAACTATTTCACGATCGATCTATTACAAGCAAAACAAGTGCTACATGTACTGACATTGCAGGTTCCCTCCCCTTTCCCTTATAATCTACTGGTAAATGGTGGAGGGTAAGATCTCTCCTCACCAGGATCACCATTGTCACCATTATCAGCAGGAATATGATCATACAAACAACCTACTTTCACATCCCTTTGACAGCCCTGGCTCAGTGCTAGAGAAGCCTAGCAATTCTATTTAGACAGACACTTAAGCTTCTCTGTCAGCAAAAACTACAATTTCCAGTATTTCACAGCACTGGGCCGTGGCTGCTAAATCTCTCTCAAATCGATTCATTATGCCACTCCAGATACGGCCAAAATACCTGACAACAACAACAACATTTCTTTCTATTCCATCAAGGCACACAACAACAAACAAAACAACAATGAAAATACTAGAGAACAAACCACAAGTAAGAACAGAGCAACACATATGAAATCTTACTTCCCTCTCTCCCTCTCACCCTAAAATGGCATTAAAACAACAATTCCCAATAAAAAGCTCCCAAAAAAAGACTGCATGGACACTCCACAAATCATAACAGCCTTTCACATGCTTTAACTCCCCTGGCTCCATGCCATGCAACCCTAGGATTTGTAGTTTTCTGAGACTCTATTCTGACTTCTTCCCCATAGACACAGCTCTGGAGCCTCACAAAACTACAAATCCCACGACACCCAGAGCATGGACTCTAAGTCTTATTCTCAGAAATAACACAATATTTACCAGAAAGTAAACACCCAGCCTTGTCACGACTGAGAACCAAAATGCATCTACACACCATAAATAATGACATAGTTTCACACCGCTTTAGCTGCCCTTGCTCCATGCCATGGAACTCTGGGATTTCTCATTTCTGGAACCACACAGCGGTCCTTGCCAAAGACAGCAGAGGACCTGCTAAAACTACATACCCCAGAATTCCATTGGAGGGCAGCTATAGTGCTTAAAGCGGTGCCAAACTGCATTGTCTCTACAGTGCAGATGTATCCGGACCAAGGACGAACCTCTCAGTAGCTGTTCTTCCCGAGTCTCTTCGGAAGGGCTTCCGTTCCCCTCCTCTCAGACTCAAAGAGTGACTTCGGACTCCCATGCGACAGGCGCACAGAACAACAACAACAGCATGGCTCAATCCACACTACATGAACAATCCACTTTGAGACCACTATAACCATTCTCTCTCCATGCTGAGGAATCCTGAGAAGTGTAATATGGGAAAAAGCTCTTCTGCCACAAACAACTACAATTCCCATATATCTGAGGAAGGCAGGTGAAGTATAGAGAAACTCATGTTGCCAACGCCTTTCTTGCACTGAGTATCAAAGGTACTCCAAGATCTCTCTACAATTGTTAGTTTTGTTATTTATATTGTAATAGAAATAATAACCCACTTTGACACCTCTTTCGCAGCCCTGGCTCAATGCTACGGAATCCTGGGAATTCTAGGTTTTAGACATTTAATCTTATCTATCATAAAAAACTGCTCCAACAAGACACTACAATTCCCAGAATTTCATAGCACTGACCCACAACAGCTAAATCACTATCAAACCTGTTAGTTTCCCCATTGTGGACACTGCCAAAATGCATAATAATAATAATACTAATACTAATGATACTAATAACAACAACAACAGGTATCATGGCTCTACCTTTATTGGATCAAGGCGGACAACGACAAATGAAATGAGAATAAAAACACCACACAATAAACCACAAGTAAAACCATAGCAAACCAGATCAAATCCTCTCTCCCTCCCACCCCTAAGATGGCATTGAAACAACAATTCCCAACAAAACGTGCCCAACACAATACCATGATTTATACCTTAGGCATCCAGAATCCAGAAAACATGACGCACTTTCACCCCGCTTCACCTGCCCTCTCTCCCTGCCATGGAACTCTGGGATTTCTAGTTTGCTCACATTACAGTTCCCCTTCTTTGCCACACAGACAGCGCTCAGCTGCCTCACAAACCTACAAATCCCAGGCCATTCGCTCCCTCCCTCCTTACACAACTCCCCTTTTCTCTCACCCTCATGACCCCCCCCCCAAAAAAAAACTACACAGCCATATATACACACACACACAACTGTCTGTACAATATTATGTATATCTGGCTCTATACATACATAGTCTGCATATTTGTAATTAGCCACACACACACATATATAAAATTAGAACTTTCTATCTCTGTCTCTGGATATATAAATTATACATATGCATATATGACCATCTGTGTAAATATTATGTGCAAGTGTACACACATGCATATACTTAATTATCTAGATTTCTGTGTGTGTGTATATGTGTGTATATATATCTATATCTATATATAGATAGATGTATGTTACATTCTATATATGTATAATGTAATCTTGTCTGTGTCTATATACATACATACATACATACATACATATATATATATATATACACACACACACACACACATATATATATATATATATATATATATATATATATAAATAAAAATATAAATATAAATATGAGTATATATATTTGTATATAAGTGTATAAGTAACTTGCTTTGAGTCCAATTCTTGGGAGGAAACCATCATATACATATATACAATAATACTAACATTATTAATAATACATCAAATAAGTCTATGGTCCACATTGGGATTATACAGTAATTTATAGGATGCGTGAACCATCTTTTATATTTCTTTTAAGCATTAAATGATTTAATCTTTGCCCAGGTTAGATTACTACCTTCTTTTCTCTGTTGGACTAGTATTTTGCTCTATTTAGTTCATAATAAATGGATAATAAATAACATGAAGAAACACATCAAATTACACCACAAGAAAATAAAAAAAGCAAACAATTAAAACAAAATTAAAGCTGACATAGAAATAAAAATAATGTTAATTAAAAATACTGTGGATTGAAAGTAACAAAACATGAAATGTAAATTTTATTCGTTTATTACAATGAATGTTTTAATATTTCGTATTGAATTAAATAATATTACAATTTTAAATTCCATGCTTGTATTTAATATTTTAATTTTGTTGCAAAATGAAACTTTTAAAGCATTTCTTTCCTTGTTTTCTACTGTTTACATTTTCCTGTCTTTTCCACTTTCAATTACAAATCAATCCCTTTCAAACAGCCGCCTTTTAAATTGCAATTAAAACCAGGATCTACTAGAAATTAAGACCATTCAGACATTTTAAAGGAATAAAGAAACCAAAATGAACTCAGAGACATGAAACAAACAAGAAAGAAAGAAAAAAAAGCATTGAATGGAAGCCTAAGCCTTAAATTAAAAACGCTGAGGATAGAAGGTCTTTGCAAATGAAAATAATAGAGTAAAAAACAAACGGAATGAGTTACTTTTAAAGAGAAGAAACACCGGACCGTCGACATCAGCAAAACAAACGCCACGTGGCCGCCATTTTATCTCTTCTTCTCCGGTTCCCTCGAAAATGGCGCCCTTTTATCTCCCTTCGAGGTGCCACGCCTCACAGTACACACAGGAGGGCGCTCGGGAGCTCCATGGCCTTCAATCTCATTGGCTGTCGAGGGAGACCGACGGCCGCGGCGCAGCGCCCTTCCTTCCCGCCTTAATCTTTCCCGCCCTCCATTCAAAAATGCAGTATTTCCCTTCAGTACATCATGCCTCACTGCAGACACAAGAGGGCGCACGACAGCAAGAAACGAGGAAGTGTCTACCGGTGACGTCACAAACATCAGAGACCTCAAAAACACCTGTAGAAGAGCACTGCCCCTTTCACCAGCTGTGGCGCACCAAGCTAAAGAACCGGCGTTCGGAGCCTGAAGTCACCAGTTTGATTCCGGCTTATCCTTTTCCCAAAAGCCATCTTAGAAAAGAGTAATTTTCATTATTTACAAATACTTTTACAATTTTATTTTTTTAATTATGATATTTTAATTTTATGTTTTTACATTTATTATATTTTTTTATTTTTAAATGATTTTATTTTTTTTTTAAACTAAAACTACATTTGAAATGACTTGAAATAGAATTTGATAAAAAATACAATAAAACTACAATTAAACTAATAACTCATTAAAACCAAACCAAACGAGCTCAAAATAAAACCAAAGCAATAGCAATATTGTTTTTAATTTTAAAAATCATTTTAATTGACTTGTTCTTTGTAATTACATTTGATTTTATACATTAAGTTAAACAATAAATAAATAAAAGTAAAAAATAAAAGTGAAATAAAATTACATAAAAACAATCTTAACAAATTACATCTTAACTAAAATGAAATAAAACATAAGATAAAACACTTCTTTTGCAATTAATCTTTATAATCATTTCTTCCATTTGTACTTTAAATCATTTCTCTGTATTACAGTCTTATATTACATTTCTTAGCTTATTGTATTAATAAATAATTCATTATATTCTGACTATATTTCAATTTTTAACAATTAATATATTTTATTTACTTCTGTTATTACGTTCTATTTTCTTTTTATGTCTTCTTTTTCCACTTTGTTAAATATCAATCCTTCTCAAATGGCCATGCTTTAAATTATTATTATTTTTATTTCTTTTAAAAAATGAGTTGAAAAGAAATAAAACTGAAATAAGACATAAAATACAAACCCTGACACCCTCAATAATGTAATTTAAATTTTATATTATCTGTCTTTCGATATTAAATTTCAATTTATTCTATGTCTGAATAATTTTACTTGCATTGTTCTATATTTTTAACATTTTATTTATCTTCTATTTTACTGAATTTCTCCCTTTTTAAAAACATAATCACATAATATATACTGTATCATGCCTCAATACAGACACAAGA
>NW_024804187.1:0-5773 GCF_019175285.1 Sceloporus undulatus
CCTAAGAATGAGAAGGGTCCACTATAAATAGATACATGCAATGGACTATATTGTCCAGGGAAGATATGTATTTCTTTTGTTTGGAGGCATTCAAGTAAAAGTGAGGCATATGTTTATCTGAAGATGCTTCGGTCAAACCTATTTGGGGTAAAGGAATCAGCAGTGAGAACAGCAATGAACAAAGTGTGATCCTTCGATTGAAGGTGCAGGCTTTCCAGACCATGCTTTTACTGATGCAAAGGAAACAAGTGACTTGCATTAACTAGAAGGCTCAGGTGGTGGCAATTCACCTTTTGAATAGGGAGCCTCTTCACTGTTTATATCAAAACCAGAAGTGAACTTTGGGCCTCCCCCCTCCCTTCATATCTTTGGCAGTCCATGCAGCTCCCAGAAGGGCCTAGGGGCAGAAAACTGGCTTCCAAATGTCATTGCAAGTCTGTCTACCTCTATACTTGGTTAGAGATGGGTGATATCCAGCCTCTAGGTTATGTGTACCCTCCCCATGGCTGTCTTTTCAATTTTTGCTATCTCCCATTTGGAAAGAAAGAAAGAAAGAAAGAAAGAATTTATGGCTTGCCCAATCACTAGGAATCCAGGCGGGTTACAACAGTAAAAATACATTACAATAAAATACTAAATGGTCCCTTCCCAACCCCCTTCCCAATATTAAAACTAGAATTAAACAATCAGAGCTTAAAAACAAGAAAATGCAATACAGCATTAGGTAAGAATTAAAAACAATTTGGCAGGCAGAGAGACATACATCAGAAAATTGAGCTCATATTCATAAACATACACAAGGGAGGAAGCTGGAATTAGCTAGGTTGGTGAGGCCTGCCGGAAGAGATCCATCCTAAGAGCCTTTTTGAAGTCTGTACAGGTGGAGATATGGCGGATCTCTTCCAGCAGGTCGTTCCACAACTTCGGTGCAGAAGTAGAGAAGGCCCTTTGAGTGACAGACGTTAGCCTAGCTTTTTTTGGCTGAAGTAAGTGCTTACTTGAGGACCTCAATGTGCGGGACAGGCAGTACGGAAGAAGGCGTTCCCTTAAGTGTTCTGACCCAAGCCATGTAGGGCTTTAAAGGTAATCACCAACACTTTGTACCTTGCCCAGAAACTGATTGGTATTGGCCAAACTATGTAGCCAAAAACTAGTAAAAAGTACCACAGTGCTGTGAGTGAAACAAAACCACAAATCTTGCCTTTTCCCCCCTGGAAGGGTAGGCTATACTCTACCCTGGGCACTGATGGGCCTTTGTGGTGCAGCATGACTGTGTGGCACCCTCCTGTGCCATAGAGAGTGGCTGTCAAATTTCACCCATGGGAACAGAATCAGGGCAGCAGCTATAGAGTGCCTAGTGTTGTCTGTTTTGTTTCTTTGTTTGTTTTGTTTTTGAGGAGGGATATTTCCAGTATTGCCACCCATGTCTCCAGAAGTTACCTATCCCTGTTCTGGATAACTAATTGGATTCCTTTCAGCTCAGATTCCATGCATCTCTTATATCAAGGTAATATTTGGGACAAACTTGTTAAGGCACAGAAAAGACTTAGAATAAATGCTACCTCAGAGAACAAGAAACCCCTTGATAATATTTCCAGAAATATAATAATTACAGTGATATCCACTTAGTATCCTCTGGGATTTGGTTCTGGGACCCCCTGTGGATACTGTAATCTGTGGCTGCTCAAGTCCCATTATATACAATGCCGTAATAAAATTGTGTCCCTTATATAAAGTGGCAGGGTTTGCTTTCTGGATAATGATGATGATTGGAAATTTTTTGAACAGTGGATGGTTGAATCCATGGATGGAGAATATGTGGATATGGAGAGCTGACTAAATATAGGTTTATAATATTTCCAGAGGTATGTTAATGACATTTAACCTCAATCGGTTTGATCAAGTAAATTTTGTTATTTGGATTTTTTTTAAAAAAATAGAAACAACAGTTATCATAGAATCATAGAGTTGGAAGAGACTGCAAGGGCCATCCAGTCCAACTCCCTGCCATGCAGAAAATCCAAACCAAAGCATCCCCGACAGATGGCCATCTAGCCTCTGCTTAAAGACCTCCAAGGAAGGAGACTCCACTACACTCCAAGGGAGTTTAGTTGTTGAGTAGTCCATCAGAAATTCACAAGTGAATTCTTTTTACAGCACCTTTCGCTGGCCTAATAGCTTTATCGTGATTATCTTGCCATTTACCTTATACTGATGACACAATATGAGGTGTTTGGCCCCCAACCCAAAATCCTAGAAGCCATTGAGGATACTTTTTACTTTTTATAAAACCTCATTTTTTATAACCCCACACCTCCTGTTGTCCCCTAAGTGCCATGTGTAGCAACTTTGCGGGTTTTGTCCTCCACCGTAGATCGTTTTAATCATGGAAAGGTTTTATTTTTCTCTCTCCCTGAGTTAAGAAATACACTGATTATATGCTTCCTTGGATATCAGTTTGTCCACTATGCAAACCAGGATGCTGAACTAGATAGGCCTTTGGTATCATCCAGAAGCACTGTTATGTTTTTAAAGACAAAGAATACAATGGGACCTTAGTATCTGCTGGGGTGTGGTTCCAGGACCCTGTGTGAATACCACAATCCATGGATGTTCATGTTCTATTATATGCAATGGGGCAGTAACATGGTGTCCCTTATATAAAATAGCAGACTCAGGATTTGCTTTTTGGAATACTTTTTCTTTGAATTTTTTCAAAGCTGTGGATGATTGAATCCCTGGATATGGAGGGCTTGACTGTACCTTAGTAGATAGACCATTCCTTTGTCTCTCAGTTCCCAGATCTGTATGCAAAGGGATCTTGTAGCACCTTTGTTTATTTTATTTATTTTAAGGGATTTATAGTCCACCTTTATCCCAAAATGGGATTCAAGGTGGCTTACCTTAGTCTCACCTCTGAGACTAACTAAGCAAAAGACATTGTAGCATAAGCTTTCGTAGACTTGGTCTACTTCCACGCATCAGAGGAAGTAGATCCAGTCTAGGAAAGTTTATGCTACAATTTATTTTACACAGTGAGGTGTGTTCTGGACGGGCCCTATGGGGCACCGTCGTTATGCGCAAGGGGCGGTGCTTCCTGACGCCCCTTGCCCCTTGCGCGTAACGACTACGTCAAAGTGGCAGCGCCACGTACAGATGAGCGCCACCATTTTGACGTCGTGGACGTGCAGCGTCCGGACGTCGCACACTGGAAGTGGCGCCGTGAGTGCGCGCCTCGTGCCTTGTGACGCCACTTCCAGGGCCCAGGAAGAAGCCCCATTTTGGTGCTTCTTTCTGGCTGCGCCTGGGAACCACGCGGTTTGGCTGCTGCGTTTCCCGGACGCGGCAAGCGGCGGTGGCGGCAGACCGCCCGTTTTGGGCAGTCTGTAACGCGCCTTAATCTCAAAGGTGCTATAAGATCCCTTTACATATGGATATTCCAGACTAACATGACTGTGTCTCGTAGGGTAAGTTAGACTGAAAAAAACAACTTGACAAAAGTCTCAATGAACATTGGTGCTCAGCAGGGATTTGGTTATGCTGTTTATAGTCACTGCAGCATAATAGTGTGAGTGCTGGACTAGGACTCCAGGAGAGAAGAGTTCAAATCCCTGCTCAGCCATGGACACCCACTGTGTGATCTTCAGCAAGTTATACTCCTCAACTTTAGAGGAAGCCATTGGCAAACCTTTTCTGAATTAATCTTGCCAAGAAAACCATGGAATAGGGTTGTTGGAAGTCAGAGTTGGCTTGAAGGCACATGACACCAATAGAGCATTGTGAGTGTTGAGTCATATACAAAACCAGGCTCTGGTTCTCACATATAATATCCGATTTGCAACTGAGCCTGGGTGTCCTCTTGAAACCATCAGGCCTTTTCTCTTCTTCTTCTCTTTCCACACTTGGCTGCCAAATTGTTCTGCTAGCCTGTGTTGTTAGGAGTAATGAAGGGGACTCCCAAGTGAGGAGAAACAAAAGCAATCCTGATTCAGAAGGATTTGGATTTGTTACATAATGGCTGTGGGATCTGTGTGTGAGAGGGAGAAACTGTAGAGTAATATCAAGTCCGTGGGCACTGACCCAAAGAAAGAATGTAGATTCCATTAAGGAGAATTGTGGTTCTGATTGGGAGAGGGATTTTTGGATTATGATAGAAAGGGACTTTGAAGTCCTTTTAGGGCCAGTGTATCTGGCCCTAATAAGAAAAGGAAATGAGGATACCTGGGAAGGGGGCTGCCTCATCAAATTTGAAAATAAATATTACTGCTCTTGGGTTTGGCTTACAGGAAAGCCGCCTGTTCCTTCTTCTCAGTTTACAATACGTATTCCTAAAGACAAGGGCAGATTATCAGTGGTTCAGTTGGTGCAATTGATCTAGGTCCCTGAATGGCTAAGAGCCAGTGTCTGTGTTTGTCTATGTGCCTTCAAGTTACCTCTGAACTTACAGTAATCTCATGAATTTCATAGGGTATTCTTAGGAATATTCAGAGGTGGTTTTGCTGGTCTCCCATCCAAGTGCTAACTATGGCTGACTGTTTAGCTTCTAAGATCAGGTGGGATCTGGTGCCTTTGGGGTATTTAGGCCAATTGGACCCAATACCAAAGGAAAAAAGTGTTTTCTTCCCCAGTCACTTCTGAATCTCATGTCCTCATGTTGCTCAATGTGAAATGTGCAGGGTGGAGGGGGAAACGTAATTGAAGTTGCATTTCTACTAATTTCCTGCTGGTGGGCAATATGTAGGGTACCCATGAGTACCTTTTGCATGGACATCCCTGTTTGGAGTCCTGAAGTCCAGTCCCATATCAGAGTGAAATGGGCCATCCCAAATCTGGCATTTGAGAGTGGTTGCCAGCCATACTCTCACCAGATCAACCTCTGAGCATCTGGTATATCAACCAGGCCTTACATACCAAATACAAGGGGTCCAGCTCCTGGGATTGTGGCTGGCATGGCACCATCCAGCCTCTTCTCCACCTGGTTCACACTGAGAAACAGAGTGAAGTTCTAATTTCATGAGGCTGCTGTTACAAGATTTGTATGTGTTTGGTGGTTCCCAAGATTTTAAATCTCACAAGAGCCCTTAGACACCTTCTCCTTATAACACTTGAGGTGGCCTTGTATAGTCCTGCTTCACATGTTTTGGTGATCCTATTTCAGTGGGGACAGAATGCTGGACTAGACTGGTCTTTGATCTGATCAAGCAGGGCTATTCTATTCTTAATTAAAGATGAATGATGTGTTTCTTCAGCAAAATGGATACTCAACATATTGCAGGTGCCACAATGGCAGTGGATGCTTAATACCCCTGTTTGTTTGTTTTTATGTCTTTAGGTTGACTCCAAGTTATGGTGACCCTCTCCTAGACTTTTCTTGGCTAGATTTAGTCAGAGGAGATTTCCTATTTCCATCCTTGGCTACTGAAAATGTGTGATTTGCCCAAGGTCATAGAATCATAGAGTTGGAAGAGACCACAAAGGCTATTCAGTCCAACCCCCTGCCATGCAGGAAATCCAATCAAAGCATCCCCGACACATGACCATCCAGCCTCTGTTTGAAGACCTCTAAGGAAGGAGACTCCACTACACTCTGAGAGAGTTTGTTCCACTATCGAACAGCCCTTACTGTCAGGAGGTGTCAGCCATCCTATATCTGTGCATTTTATTTTTCCGCCCTAAGTGCAATACCTTACATTTCTCCGCGTTGAATTTCATTTTGTTAGCTTTGGCCCAGCTTTCTAGTCTATTCAGGTCATTTTGAATCTTGATCCTGTCT
>NW_024804188.1:0-5772 GCF_019175285.1 Sceloporus undulatus
TACCACAGACGCTGTCTCTGCTCCTGTGCAATGCCAGGTCAATCAAGAATAAGATCCACATTATTCACGACCTTTTGGAGGATAGGAACTGTGACCTGGCTTGCATTACTGAGACCTGGCTGGGGGCCGAGAGTACTGCAGTGTGGGCACAGGCTCTCCCAGCTGGGTATGTTGTTAAGGAGCTGTGATGAGTCCTTGAGAGCAAAGCCCTGTGCGTGGCTATTACTCTCAGGGGATCCCTTTAAAAAAAAGAACTTTCCGCTGCCACCACTTATCAATGAACTATATTTCTTTTCAAGCACACACTGAGACTTGCTTGAAAGAGAGAGATCTAGTTTCCTTTCTTGCTAACCCAGAGCAACCAGTAACCGAGTTAAGGCGCGTGTACAGGAGCAAAGAGATAGCAGATGCTTTTAAAAGAAAGAAGTTTATTTTAAAGAAATAGTATAGAATAGGAAGGTATCACTCATGCCAGGCCTCCTTGCCTTGCAGGTCAGAAAACACAGTTACAAAGATATTCATTTCAGGCAAGCTATTAGATAAACATAACAAAACAACCTAGACGTACTGACTAACACTGTTCCTGAGCTACTCACACAATGATGGGATTTGTAGTCTTTGTGGAGTTCTTGGAATCAGGGAGTTGGCTCCTTGCCAATTCTACCTGCATTCCTGAGCCGGTCCTCTGGCTGCTCAGAGGCAAGCCTCTGGTTTCCCCAAACACAGCCAAGATGGAGAACAAAGGACACATGGTCCTACAGGGGTATTTAAAGCCCTCTCTGTGAATCTTTTTGAAACTGCCGCTCTGGCACTGTTGATTGGCCAAGTGAGCCTTACGTCAGCTATGATGTAGCTGCTCATTAGCATGTGATGTCATCTCTCATTAGCATGTACCTCCTCCCAGATTAACCCTTTGTAGTTCAGGAGAAGTCCTCAGGTGACTGGGAGACCAGTCATCACAGGAGCACACCAGGTTATGTGGGCAGGGGTGGGGGTGGAGGTGTTGTCTTCGTCCATAAAAACACTCTTACCCTAACCAGGAACCCTGTCTGGAAGATGGACTTCATCGAGTGTATGGTTCCAAAAAGCCTTAGAGGGGCTTATGGTTGGATCTGACGGCGACTCTGTTGATGCCCTGACTGACATGTGGGATAATGACCTTTCCAGGGCTATATACAGCATCGCTCCTAAGCGTCCTTTCTGGCCCGCTTCTAATAAGAAACCCTGGTACACGGAAGATCTCAGGGAAATGAAGCAGGCTGCGCAACGACTAGAAAGCAGCTGGCGGAGACACCACCGTTTGTCCGATAAGACACTCCATCAGGCTCTTTTGAAGTCTTATGGAGTGGCAATAGGTGCAGCAAAACATTCTTTCTATGCTGCACGTATTGCGTCTGCAGAGTCGCATCCAGCAAAGCTGTTCAGGGTGGTTAGGGAGCTAACTCAGCTCACCCCTGCCCTGAACACTATCTTAGAACCAACTAAGGCCTGCTGTGACAACTTTAACAACTTCTTCGGAGATAAAATCTCTCGGATAAGGGCTGATCTTGACTCTGGCACTTTATCAGAGACAATAGTAGAGGTGTCCAGAACTTCCCCTGATAAGAAACAACTATAGGCCGGTTTCACTATTGCCATTTTTAGGTAAGGTGTTCGAGAGAGCGGTTGCCTTCCAACTCCAAGCTGTCTTGGATGAAACTGATTATCTGGACCCATTTCAAACTGGCTTCAGAGCGGGGTTATGGAATTGAGACTGCCACGGTCGCTTTAGTCGATGATCTCCGTCTGGGTATCGACAGGGAGTGTGACCTTGTTGGTGCTCTTGGACATCTCAGTGGCTTTCGATACAATTGCCCATGGTATCCTTCTGGAACGCCTGGGGAGTTGGGCCTCGGGGCACCGTGCTCCCGTTGGTTCCGATCCTACTCTCGGGCGATTTCCAATTTGGGGGACACTTGCTCCTCTAAGAAAGAACTCACGTTTGGTGTCCCTCAGGGAGCTATTTTGTCCCCCACTTTGTTTAACATTTACACGAAACCGCAATTGAAAATTGGTTGGAAAAATGCTTAGAAGTAACTGAGATGGATACAATGACTATGAAACTAAAAGAAGAAATATTGGAAGAGGAAAATCAAATATGGGTAAAAGTAAGAGAATTATATGAGTCAGAAAAGACAAAATAAGAAAAGAATAGAAAAGGAGGAAGGCTGTATCGATTCTGTGTTATAAGCTGGAGAGATATGGATAGATGTACAGTGGAGCCTTGTTATACGATGGGGTTTGGTTCCAAGATCCCCCGTGTATAACAAAATCCGTGTATGCTCAAGTCCCATTGAATATAATGACGTAGCAAAATGGTGTCCCTTATAAAAAATGGAAAATCAAGGTTTGATAATTGAAATTTATACTTTTTTTGAACATTTTCAAACTGTGTATGCTTGAATCCGTGTATAAAAAAATCCGTGTATAAGAAGGACCGACTGTACATTCTTAGTATATAAGCCAAAGAGGAATGCAGGAAGGTGAGATAAAAGTGAAGGGACATATATTTTTGAGGAATGTGGGTTGCATAGCTAAAATAGAAGTAGCACTCAAAAAATAGGTAGAAGAAAGGAAAGGGAGGATGGGGGGGGGGTTAAAGAGAGTGGAATATGGAATATATAAAAGAAGTGTAGCCTCTTTTTTATTCTGTAAATATTCAATAAAGATTAAAAAAAACATTTACATGAAACCGCTGGGAGAGAGAATCTGGAGACACGGGGCGCAGTGTTTTCAATATGCTGTATGACACCCAATAGTGCTTCTCTGTGCCCCCGATGATTCATTGACTAAGGATGGGGTCTCTCTCCTCTGAACACCTGCCTGGAGTCAGTAAAGGGCTGGATGAGGGAAAACAAACTCAGTTTGAATCCAGAGAAAACGGAAGTACTGGTGATAGGTTCCCCAGGCGCGGGGAAAGAAGTTTATCTACCTGTCCTGAATGGGGTCACACTTCCCCTGAAGGACGAAGTTCGCAGTCTAGGAGTCAAACTGCTTTCATCTCCACAGTGTAGATACAGCCTTTGTTTCCAATGCAGGTATAACTTTGGGTGCATCTGCACTGTAGAAATAATGCAGCTTGACAGTGCCGTGGCTCCATCTGATAGAAATCCTGGGATGTGCAGTAGTTTGCTATGGCACCAGAACTCTCTGAGAGAGAAGGCTAAAATATCATACAAAACTGCAAATCCCAGGATTCCATAGGATGGAGGCTCAGCTGGTATGAAACTGATCTAATAATGGGATGTCGTGTGATGTAGACACAGCGTTAAAGAGTGCTCTGCTTTACAGTCTGGAGGAAGGATGCTTTTACTAATTCTGCAAATCCCAATAAATGGTAAGGGGCTCCCATCTTGTGACACCGATGGACACAAAGAAAGAGAGTTTAACATGTTCTATGCCTCAGATCAGCCCTTCCTAACCAACAGCCTGACCCAGGAGAAAAGTAGGCTAGGAATACCGTAAACACATAAAAATAAAAATAACTTGGTTTGTTTTGGAGAATCCATGGAGAAGGAGGGGGAACTGATTTTATCAACGCAATAAAATTGATGTTACGGTCTTGTGCTATAAGACCAGATATCCACATCGTGGTCATAGTGGCCTCATGCAATTGGACTTTAGGAAAGTTCCTCCTGCCAAATTCACTCTTTCAGTCTCGAAGGTGCTGCGAGGCACTGATTTTACAGAGTAACAAGGGCATATATCTTTGAGTCAATCATGACAGCTCAGCAGAACCCTGAGGTCATCTGAACTCACAATGGGAGTTCAGCTACATGGCTGAAAAGGTTCCAGAATGCATCCACTTGGGCAGAAGGGCTTTGAGAAGCCAACACGGCTGGATCCAGTCAGCTTCCTCTCCTGGTTCTGCCGTTGTTCATCTTCTGCCTGAGAGGTCAAGAAGACCCCACTGTAGCAAAAGAATCTTTCCGTCTACGGATCTGCCATGGGGCCCTCAACTCTTTTTTGGATGTGGATTTTGATGTTCATGGATGTAGCTGGCTAAGCCACTCCTGCAGCCTTCAGGAAGACCAGCAGCAAAGCCAGAAGCAAGCCTTCCTTTTCCTCCCAACTACACCAGGGGCACAGAAGGCAGCAGAGGCCAGGCAGCAGCAGGAGGGCATGGCAGGAGTGGGAAGCTTCACAAGCCACTCCTGCAGCCCTAAAGAAGACCAGCGGCCAAGCCAGAAGCAAGGCTTCCCTTTCCTCCCAACTCCACCAGGGGCACAGATGGCAGCAGAGGCCAGGCAGCAGCAGGAGGGCAATGCAGGAGAGGGAAGCTTCAAAACTCCTCCATCCCTCAGGAAGACCAGCAGCCAAGCCAGAAGCAAGCCTTCCCTTTCTTCCCAACTCCACCAGGGGCACAGAAGGCAACAGAGGCCAGGCAGCACCAGGAGGGCAAGGTAGATGAGGGAAGCTTCAAAAGCCACTCCTCCATCCCTCAGGAAGACCAGCAGCCAAGCCAGAAGGAAGCCTTCCCTCTTCCCCCAACTCCACCAGGGGCACAGAAGACAGCAGAGGCTAGGCAGAAGAAGGAGGGCATGGCCGGAGTGGTAAGCTTTAAAGGCCATTCCTCCAGGCCTCAGGAAGACCAGCAGCCAAGCCAGAAGCAAGCCTTCCCTCTTCCAGCAAATCCACCAGGGGCATAGAAGGCAGCAGAGGCCAGGAAGAAGCTGGAGGGCATGGCAGGAATGGTAAGCTTCAAAAGCCACTCCTGCAGCCCTCAAGAAGACCAGCAGCCAAGCCAGAAGCAAGCCTTCCCTTTCCCCTCAACTTTACCAGGGGCACAGAGGGCAGCAGAAGCCAGGTAGCCTCAGGAGGGTGTGACAGGAGTTGTAAGCTTCAAAAGCCACTCCACCAGGGGCACAGAAGACAGCAGAGGCCAGGCAGAAGCAGGAGGGCGTCGCAGGAGTGTTAAGCTTTAAAAGCCATTCCTCCAGCCCTCAGGAAGACCAGCAGCCAAGCCAGAAGCGAGCCTTCCCTCTTCCGGCAAATATACCAGGGGCACAGAAGGCAGCAGAGGCCAGGCAGCAGAAGGAGGGCGTGGCATGAGTGGGAAGCTACAAAAGCCATTCCTCCAGCCCTCAGGAAGACCAGCAGCCAAGCCAGAAGCAAGCCTTCCCTCTTCCGGCAAATATACCAGGGACACAGAAGGCAGCAGAGGCCAGGCAGCAGCAGAAGGGCAAGGTAGATGAGGGAAACTTCAAAAGCCACTCCTGCAGCCCTCAGGAAGACCAGCAGCCAAGCCAGAAGGAAGCCTTCCCTCTTCCCCCAACTCCACCAGGGACACAGAAGACAGCAGAGGCCAGGCAGAAGCAGGAGGGCATGGCACAAGTGGTAACCTTTAAAAGCCATTCCTCCAGGCCTCAAAAGACCAGCAGCCAAGCCAGAAGCAAGCCTTCCTTCTTCCCCCAACTCCACCAGGGGCACAGAAGACAGCAGAGGCCAGGCAGGAGGGCATGGCAGGAGTGGTTAGCTTTAAGAGCCAGGCCTCAGGAAGACCAGCAGCCAAGCCAGAAGCAAGCCTTCCCTCTTCCCCCAACTCCACCAAGGGCACAGAAGACAGGAGAGGCCAGGCGGAAGCAGGAGGGCGTCGCAGGAGTGTTAAGCTTTAAAAGCCATTCCTCCAGCCCCCAGGAAGACCAGCAGCCAAGCCAGAAGTGAGCCCTCCCTCTTCTGGCAAATATACCAGGGGCACAGAAGGCAGCAGAGGCCAGGCAGCAGCAGGAGGGC
>NW_024804189.1:0-5772 GCF_019175285.1 Sceloporus undulatus
AATGAGGACTAAGCATGTTTAATGAGCAAAGTGCTGAAGAATAATAGGAGGTAGGAGAGAGAGACTGGACAGAAGGGAAATTAAATGGCATGCCCTCCAACATTTCACAGTTGAAAATTGAGACATGTGGCCAAGCAACAGTAGTGTGTGTTTAAGTTGGCAAAACTTATTAAGGAGGAAGAACATTCAGGCTAGGAGAGGCCGGAGCAGTTTGCTTTTGCCTAAGTCTACTGGGAAGCACAAGACTGCCTATTTCTCTCCCCTTCTTCCACTGAGTTAATTGTCTGCAAACTGCTTTAGCACTACTTTTGAATTCAATTTGTACCAACTGAAGCAAGCTGAGAACTAATGAAGAATGTGAGAGGGAGAGGGAGAAATTAAAAAGGCAGAGAAATTAAAGGCAGATTAAAAATAGGTTGACGGGATTAATTGACACTATCCCTGGGACAGTTGGAGCATATGAAATAGAATGCTCTGGAAGATAAATAAAACAAGCTCCCTAAACAAAAGCACTGCTGCAATACACCTCCCACTTCCTTGTTTAGGTTTTTTGTCAGTTAATGCCCATTTTTGTCAGTTAATGCCCAGCTCTAATTCAAAATGTCAGGACAGGGACAGAGTATCATAAAAGCAATAATTTTGGCCGACTTCTGGTCCAAGATGGCGAGGTGAAAAGCTGCAAGCCATAGCTGTGCGTGGCAAACAGTGCCTTCCGAGGTGATTTTGGCAAAATTAAGGCCAGAGAATTCTCCCTGAGAAGGGGGTTTCGGATGGGCTCACGGGGTTATTTCCAGAGCTCTGATCAGCATCTTGGAAGGGTAGTTTTTTTCTACCCTTTAAGAGGCAGCGATCAGAGGAACGGACAAGGACGTGAGCAACCCGCAGCCTCGGAAAGGGAGCCCAAGACCGGCTCTAATCTCACCGTACCGGCAGTTTTAAATGATTAGAAGACAAACCTCCAAAAGGAGAAGAAAAAGCTGATATCTTGTTATAACCTTGGCAAAAATAGCAACACCGAGTGCAAGGGAAAACGGAGGTGAAACAAATTAAATTTGAGGAAGCTCCACATGTTTAAAATAAAACGGAGGGAGAAAAGAGCTGGAGAGAGAAGGGCGGAAAGGTGAAGGAGGGAGAAGAAAGAAGGTGTTTGAGAAAGTTGGGACGAAGAGGGGAGAAAAAAATAATAATAATAGTAGTAAAGCCCTGAGAGGTGGATAAGTAAGTCGGGTAGCGGCGGACCTGGAGGAGAAGCAGACGGGAAAGCGGCGGACCTGGAGGAGAAGCAGACGGGGAAGCGGCGGACCTGGAGGAGAAGCAGACGGGAAAGCGGCGGACCTGGAGGAGAAGCAGACGGGGAAGCGGCGGACCTGGAGGAGAAGCAGACGGGAAAGCGGCGGACCTAGAGAAGAAGCAGACGGGGGAAGCGGAGGACCGGGAGGAGAGGCGGATAGAGAGGCGGCGGACCGGGAGGAGAAGCAGTCGGGGAAGCGGAGGATTGAGAGGAGAGGCGGACGGAGACAACGGACCTGGAGGAGAAGCAGACGGGGAAGCGGAGGACCGGGAGGAGAAGCTGACAGAGAGGTGGTGGATCTGGAGGAGAAGCGGAAGAATTGGAGGAGAGGAGCCTTGGTGGAGAAGCAGATGGGAAAGGGAGAACGGCGATAAGGAATGAACTGTTAAAAGAAGGGAAAATATAGTGAGGAGAAGCTTTTTTTCTCTCTCTTGTGGGTCATAGATTAGCAGTGAAGAGTGGAAGGTGGAATGTTAAAGGACTGGTAAAGGAAAATATAGGCTAAAGGGAGTTTTTCCCTCTTTAGCTCCCCTTTCTAACTAATAATAAGCTAAAGGCTACTGGACTTTTGGATTTAAAGTAAAGGTTATAAAGGCTACAAAGGCAATTACCTGTTGGGGGGGAGAGAGGCTTTGGCGTTTTCAAGGTCGCGCTCCACGTGGAATTCCGGAAAAGGAGAGGAAGGGAAGTGAGCAAACAGAAGGAAGTGAGCGCCTTGCTTAACAAAGAGAGCGGACCAATAAAGAGGGGAGCACAGTAGAGAATAAGTTACCCTTTAGCGCCACCTGCTGGAAATAGCGTAAACTGCATAATCTGGTGTAAGTGTATGGTTAAGCCTGTGTTAAAATCAATTTTGAGGGGGTCCTTTGTGGAAGGTTGGCTTGAAGCTAAAATAGAACAACTTAATAACACTATAATGGAAAAAATAGGGGTAAGGACAAGAGATATGGAAAGAAAGTATCAACAACAGGAACTTAAACAGATACAAATACAGGGGCGGAGAACCTCATTGGAGCCGAAAAGCTTAGATAGTAAAATCTTGGAGGCAATGCAACAAATGGAAAAAAATATAAGACAAGAAATAAAAGACTCGAGGGAAGAGTTAAGAAGGGACTTTAAAGCGGATATTGATGATTTGAAAGACACCTTAAAAGGAGTAGCAAGAGATATGAAACTTCTGGAAAGCAAAGTAAAGCAGCTGGAAACTAAGACGGGAAAGATTGACAATGTAACTAAAACCCTTACACAAACAGTAGAGCAGGAAAAAAATTTTGTTAGAATGAAAGAAATTAAGGATAGACGGAAATGCATTAAGATAAGAGGGGTGAAGGAGAGACAAAACGAAAACTTATATGAAGAGATTATACCAGCCTTAGCCAAATTAATAGATTGCTCTAAGGAATATTTGGACATGGACGTGGACAAGATGTTCCGCGTCAGCTCAGTGGCTGCTAGAACCAGAAACGTACCACGTGACATAGTGGCTTACTTTACTAGGGAAAGGATTAGAGACCAAATAATCCAAGCCAGCTATGAAAAGAAATTAATAATTGATGGGGCAGAAATCATGTTGTTTAAAGATGTCCCTGGAGAGGTGTTGCGTAGAAGGAAGGAATACAATGTACTTACAAGGATGCTGCAAAAGAAAAATATCCGTTACCGCTGGGAACCAATAGAAGGAGTTTCCTTCACTTGGAAACAAAAACAAGTGAAAATCGACACGATTGAAAAAACAAGATCCTTTTTCCATAGATGGTTTAGAGAAGAAGAAAGAGGAAAAGATGATGAGGGAGAAAGCTCTCAGAACAAAGACACAAAAAAGCAAGAAGAAGATGACAGACGAGGCAAACGAAGAGAAGATGATGAAGCAAGACAAAACCCAGAAGAGGATAAGGAGAAACAGAGTGAAAGGGAAGGAGACACAAGGGAGGAAGCTCTGCTTGGAGCAGTGGGAGGTCTTCTCCTAGAAGAGGAAAATATTGAAGATTTGATAGGGGAAGTAGAAGGAAGACTACAGGAAGAAAAGGAAACGGAAGAGACAAGCCAAAGAGAAGGGGAAGAAACAGAGGAAGAGAGAAGAAGCGGAACCACACTTTTATAAAGAGAAATAAAGTTTGGAAGAAACTATAACATATAATGAAACTACTTTCCTGGAACGTAAAAGGAATGAACTCCCCCTACAAAAGAAAGAAGGTTTTCCACACACTAGAAAAAGGGAAATATGACATCTCTTGTATCCAAGAGACAAGAATCAGGAAAAAGGAAGAAAAATATTTGAGAAACCCCAAATTAGGACAATCTTTCATCGCAGCAGGAAGTAGTAAGAAAAACGGAGTAGCTATTTTTGTTAAAAAAGAAATTAAAGCTAAAGAAATCTGGAGTGACAAAGAGGGACGATTTATAGTAATTGAGATACAGTGGGAGGGGAAGCAAATCTTAATTGTGGGAATTTACGGACCAATTGGAAACAAGTCAAAGTTTTTTAAAAGTGTGGCAAAGAAGTTAAATAACTTAAAATATGACCAACACATACTCATGGGAGATTGGAATGGGGTGGTGGATCCCCTGTTGGATAGAATATCTTATAAAAAAATCGATGTTAAACAAGGGAAACTCCCTCAGAGTGTATTCGATATGTTGGAAACTCTAACGTTGATTGACCCCTGGAGGAAATTACATGGATCAAGCAAAGAATTTACTTTTTACTCCCACCCTCATAATTCTGCCTCCAGAATTGACTATTTTTTTTTATTTCTAAAGAATTATGGATGAACGTAAAAAAAGCTGAAATTAAAATAAATAAAATCTCTGATCACAACCCAATCTATTTAGAACTTGATTTTATAAGAAGGGAATTTTCTTGGAGGATGAATGAGTATTTAATCAAGGACGAAAAAATTATACAGCAAATGAAAGAGCAGCTCAAGCTTTTCTTTAAGGAAAACATAACAGAAGATGTAAGTTTAAATACCGTATGGGATGCTTCAAAAGCAGTAGTCAGGGGATTCCTATTGAAAAAAAGTAGTGAAAGAAAGAAAAAGCAAACCAACTTAATTAAGGAGATATCTGAGAAAATTCAAGAGAAAGAGTTGGCCAAGATCAAAGAACCACAAAACGGGAAAATTCAAAAAGAAATATTTTTCTTAAAGAAACAATTAGATCAGATAACTACAGACGAAGTAGTTAAAAAATTAAAATATACGAAACAGAAATATTTTGAGTTTGGAAACAAAGCTGGAAAGCTCCTAGCCTATAAAGTTAAGAAGATGAGAGAGGGGAAAACAATCATGGAACTGCAAGATGAGTCTGGTATGCATACAGAACAAGCTAAACTTAAGCAAATTGTACAAAATTTCTATAAGGGTTTATATCAAGGGAAAAAGTGGAATGAGGAACAGAGGGAAAAAATGGGAAAACTTTGGAATAAAATCAATTGGACTAAAATAGGAAATGATGATAAAGATATACTTAATAGAGAAATCACTAAACAGGAAATAAGAGAGGCAATTAAAAGAGGAAAAAATGGAAAGTCACCTGGTCCCGATGGATTTATAATGTTATATTATAAACTATTTGTGGAAGAAATTATTGACCCCTTACACAAACTGCTAAATGAAATTAAAGATAAAGGGATACCGAACTCATGGAAAGAAGCAGACATTGTATTGATACCCAAAGAAAACAAAAATTTGGCTGATTCCCAAAATTATCGACCTATCTCACTTTTGAATGTAGATTATAAGATATTCGCTAGCATTTTAGCAGAAAGATTAAAAATAGTTCTAAAAAATTGGATTAATGAAGACCAGAACGGTTTCCTCCCAGGTAGGCATGCCAAACATAACATTAGGAAAGTAATTGACATTATTGAACGTTATGATAAAAACCCAGGCGTAGACTTGGCACTGTTGTTCCTGGATGCAGAAAAGGCTTTCGATAACGTAAATTGGCAATATATGATTGAATTGATGTACAAATTAGATTTAGGTAATAATTGGATTAAGTGGATAGAGAAAATCTATACAGAACAGAAGGCAAAAGTTATAGTTAACGGAAGTAAAACAGATTATTTTAAAATAGAAAAAGGAACTAGGCAGGGTTGTCCCCTCTCACCGCTACTGTTTGTAATGTGTATTGAGATTTTGTGTAATCTCATAAGAGAAGAAAAAGAAATACATGGAGTTCGAGTTAAAGGTAAAGAATTTAAGATAATGGCATATGCAGACGATTTAGTAATAGTGATGGAGGATCCCCTGCATAGTGCGGAAAAAGTACTACAAATTATAGAGGAATTTGGAGAATGTGCTGGCTTCAGGGTCAACAGGGCCAAGTCTGCGCTAATTACATGTAATATGAAGAGGGTAAGTCAAACACAATTGCAAGAAATGCTGGGAATACAAATACAAAAAAAAAGTCAAATATTTAGGAATTTGCATTACTAAGAAAAACAGCGACTTATTTGATAACAACTATAAAAAAAT
>NW_024804190.1:0-5771 GCF_019175285.1 Sceloporus undulatus
TCTGTAACAGGCCCCAGTTTGCTTTTCTACTTGGAATGGGGAGGGCATCATCATCTTGCTCTGTTCCTCATGCAATATCTTGAGGTGTCCCTGGCAATTTGATATATATCTGCTTAAAGGTAATTAGCAATTAATTCAGTACGATTTACTCTCAGGAAATGTATAGTATATGGCATTGCACCCTTTGGCTTTTCTACTGGCTATTGAGTCATCCAGCCTACACAGAATGCAACAGAATGACATGCGACTAACATAGTATACTACTCTGAGGAGATAAGCATCATAGTTTTGAATGGGCCACCATATTTTCTTAATATGCCACCACCAAAAGCCTCCCAGCAAACAGAAAAATAGCTCAACAGGGAATGAGCTGATAGATTCTTCCTAATGTGTGAGGGCATTTTCAGGGGGGAAATGTGTTTTTTCTTCTCTTTTAAACAGATGGGAATGTCCAAATATGGTACTGCTCACCAGTCCATTTTATCACTTCAATATCCTCACCACTTAATTATTTTGCTGCATCTGTAGATCAGGATATGAATTGTGGGAAGAAATCTGTAGGTGAGAAAAACAGAAATGCATAGTGACAAAAACAAGTGGAAATTTAAAATTCACTACCACAATAAAACCTGGGATATTATATATTTGTTATGAACATACTAAATTTAGCTCTACAGAGGCGAGTGCAATTATCAGCCCAAATTCAATGCAAGTCCTACCACTTGTTCTGAATTATGGATAAACTACAGCACCCAACAGCTGTTGAAGATATATGAGGAGATATTTGTATTAATTCTCTCTCTCTCAGCCTTCACACTGGAAGGCCCTGTATTTTCAAGGGCTAAGGCAAAGAAATATAAGCTTTGGCACATTCTATCAAATTATTTGCGTTTCAAAAACATTCTCAGAAGTGGATGATTAGTTTATTGCCTGTAAAACTCCACAAATTAAATACTCAGTAGAAGATTGTCACCAGACCTCTAGCCACAGAGTAAGCTGGCCACAGAAATAATGTGGATCCTCCCCCCTTGGCACAGCCATTGGAGAGGAGGCATGCATTGCTGGTCTCTCAAGACCACGAGACCAAAATTTTAAAATATACTGTGACTTGTAAGCCGGAGGAGGAGGAGGGTGGAGGCCTTTATATGCCCTGCCATCCTCTGCTCTAGCCTTTTTATATATGTGTATATGTAATTTCTTTTCTTTCTTCTCTGCCTGTTCATTGTCCTGTAGGCTCTATTTCAAAAGAAGGCACTTAACCCCTTCCACCCCAATGTATTGGTTTCTTTATTATATATTGACACATTTTATTGGTTTATATACAATTTATTGATATTTTAGTTCTTGTTAGCCACATTATGGCTCCTTAAAAAAGAAGTGGTGGCTCAAAGGGTAGAATCATAGAATCATAGAGTTGGAAGGGCCATCCAGTCTAACCCCCTGCCATGCAGGAAATCACAATCAAAGCATCCCCGACAGATGGCCATCCAGCCTCTGTTTAAAGACATTTAAGGCAGGAGACTCCAGTACACTCCAAGGGAGTGTGTTCCACTGCCAAACAGCTGTTACTGTCAAGAAGTTCCTCCTAATGTTGAGGTGGAATCTCTTTTCCTATAGCTTGCATCCTTTTCTCTGGGTCCTAGTCTCTGGAGCAGCAGAAAACAAGTTAGCTCTCTCCTCAATATGCCATCCCTTCAAGTATTTAAACAGGGCTATTATATCACCTCTTAACCTTCTCTTCTCCAGGCTAAACATCCTCAGCCAAAGTACTTTTAAAGCATCCGATGGTGAAGCTATCTTCATCTGACTCTGATATTATCCTGTGTCATGTCCAGCCTGGCTTGAGGACTCAGAGGCTGAGCAGGAGCCTCAGCCTGAACCTGAACCTGGCCCTAGCTCTCCACATGTTCCTGTTATCCATCTGGGATTGCTTGAGGGCAAGGCTTTGGTCTTCCAAGCAATTCATGATATACAAACCATTAAGGCCCAATGGCCTTTAGTTCAGATTGTTTAGTCTGCCATGCTTCCCCAACAAGTTTGGAGGGGAGAAGGGGACCCCCATTTGATTGTCGTAGGGTCAATAAGGAAATTTGTAATGCTTTACAAAAAGATTTGGGTAACTGTTTACCACACCCTGAAATTATATTTCAGAGGCCTGAGTTCTACAAGGCCGATGGCATCCATTTGTCTGATTTGGGTAATAATATTTTCTTGAGAGACTTTCAGAAAGTCAATAGTGATGTTTTGTCTAGCCTGGGGGGGGGGGGATAGGGGCAAATGGGGAGAGATTTTGAGTATGATGAACAACTAGATCACTGTTTTTGTGAAAGGGAGGTCTCTGGAACTGCCTTTTTAGGACTTGGGACTGGGGGGGCAGAGAAAGGGGCCTGAAGAATAAACCATCTCTTTAAGCCCCGTGGCTTGGGGGGGGACTTTCTAGTTGGGTTTCCTGATGCCATCCAAAGAATAACCCAGCTTTTGGGTTCGTTGAGGCTCTGGTGTTGTCGCCCTGGAGAAGCTGCAGAGGAGATCTGGAGAAGGGACCACCTGTGTCACAGCTGCTCACACACTAGGCTACTCCCCCTTTAGTTGCACTTCTCCCAAGAAAACAATAAATAAGTAACTTAATAAAGTGGTCCTTGTTTCAAACCCATTATCTGTATCTGGTCTTTCTATTCCCAGGTTGGTCAACAATGCATAATTGCAACCTGTAACAGTGAAGTGGCTACTACATCTTCCAAATAACCAGAACGGGTGCTTTCAGATTAGCATGTCAACTGAACAAAAATGAACAAAGAAGAAAAAAAGGTAAGAAAATTCTTTGGAAATACAGGGCCCAAACAGACAGGCCAAAATAAAGCTGCTTTGGGTCACTTTGGAGGTATGCTGTTTAAATGATGCATGCGTCTTAAGAGGCTGGAAGCAGTTCCCAGTCCTAAGGACTGGAGCACAGCTTTGGTGCAGCTTCTGGCCTCTTAAGATGTGTGTTTCATTTAAATAGCATACCTCCAATGTGACCCGAAGCAGCTTTATTTTGGCTTGTCTGTATGGATAATCTCCCTTTAAAAAAAAAATTGTACTAAAGACCATAACTCTCAGGCCAAATTTGAGAGAGCTTTTTAAATAGTTTGTGGATGATAGATCATTGTATTTTATTTTTAAAGAAATCTATTGATTTGTGGTGCAATTTTTTCCTACTTTTTCATTTTGTCACAGTTCTTTATCCCTCTTTGTTTGTATGAAGTTCTAAAGGTCAATTCTTATATGTAACATGCAAATAATCTGATTTTTTAAAAAATAATATTTTATTTTTAAAGGTATTTAGCATAGGTTCTCCCTGAAAGGTGAACTTTTATTTATTTGCTCATTTACACACATGCATAATTTTATACTCTCCCATTTATACTGACTTACGGGCAACTAACAATAACTATTGCAAGGCAAACAAGCAACCAACAAAGATCCAAAATCAAGAATAACACGCATCACAGTGTAACTAAATAAACAAACAAAAAAAAGGGATATAGTGGATGACTGAAGGATATGGAAGTGGTAGCTGAGGAATAGCCCACTGATTGATAAGCTAGTGAAGATGATGTACAGCCCTGGCTCTCTAACTAGACCTGAATGACACCAATCAACACAAGAGTGGAGAACTTTTTCTATGAAGGGCCATTGACACACACAAAATCAGGCTGTATTTGATGCTGGGTGGAACAAATTCAATGATGAAAAGAGCCAGAGAACAAACTAGAAGATGTCTGCAACATTTCTGGAATGCATTTCCCTCCCCTTGCCCTCTCTTTTTCTCTCCCCCCCCCCCATTCATCTGACATTAGGTTGAGACCCCCATATGGCCTTCTGGCTGCAGGTTCCCCATCTCAGATGTATAGTTTTGTCCAAATCTTCGGGACTGAATAGCCGCCTCAAAGACTTGTCATGTTCATTATAGAGAAGATTACAGCAGCTTGCCAAGGGAGGAGAGCAGCTATTGGCCTGGCTCAAAAACTCAGGGGCTACCAGACTTTGGAAGTTTTGTATGAAACCAGAATCACTAATTGGAAAAATATAGATGTGAAATGCCAACACAGAGATTCCTAATGGAATCAAAATAAAGCAAGTACTGGAACATGTTGCACTGTCTGGAGAGTTTAACAAATAAATGTATGACCATCTATCTGTCTGCCTCCACTCCATTTGTGTGAGGTTCTATCTGCCTATTTTTATTAATTTGATTGTTTACAAATATCATCACTAAAGGAGCACCTGCTCTTATAAAATGATGGCCTTTTTTAGCCCCGATGGAGCTTAAATAAGAGGCACAAGCCCATTTGATCATGACATTCAGTCTTGGTCTCACAATCCAGAATGCCATATCGAGGGCCTAGAAGACATGAAACCATCATAACAGTGTAGGGAATGTATTGGAGTGTGTTTAGAGCACATTACCTCTAAATAACTGATTAACCTCAGTCAGGCCCATTACTTCTAAAACTTTTTTTTGGTCACTCATATGAAAAGATGAATATCTCAGGGTGTTCCTAACCAGCATATCACTAACTCGGGGGTCATCTAAATTAGCTTTTCATTGTATGTGGTTACGAGCAATTTCATGTCCTTTTTGATGGGTTTTTGTGTTTGTTCTTACATCCACTTCCTAACACCTCTGTCTCAGGTTGTTGCTGAATGTAGCAGGTGTTTGGTGTGTGTGTGTGGGGGGGATGCAATCTAACCATTATGACCTACTACTCCTGATCTAATCCTCTCCCTATCACTGTTTCTCTCTTTTTAAAGAAACTAACTACTGTTCTGATTAACCTTTTCTTAACACTCATGTTTTCATTACAAGTACAAGGAAGCAAGCAGGATTACCACCATAACTTTTATTCTTTCTTCCCAAGGGGAGGGGCCGGTGAGAGCGGCCCCTACAAAGCCGGCTCACCGGCCTCCCTGAAGAGGACGCCGCCCGCCCTTTTTCCATCTGAGCAGCGGCCCAGAGGACTCTCTCGCCGCCGAGCGGCGTTTTCCCAAGGGGAGGGGCCAGTGAGAGCGGCCCCTACAAAGCCGGCTCACCGGCCTCCCTGAAGAGGACACCTCCCGCCCTCTTTCCATCTGGGCAGCGGCCCGGAGAACTCTCTCTCGCCGCCGGAGGACGCCCCGGAGGGCTTTGGCCGCACTTTCCACCTGGTCGGCCCAAGGACTTGAGGCGCAATCTCCATCAGCGCCAGTACCGCCCAATTGTGCAGGTGGGAAGCCTTTTTGGGGGGAGGAACGGGAATTATTAGTTTCTGTTAAATTTTGTTGGGTTGTGTAGGGGTTTTGTAATTTGTTCATTAGGGAATGATCCTTTTTTCCTTCCCCCTTTGCCTTGGGGTTTGGTTATTAATGCTGGGCTAATTCTGTTTGGATATGTTATTGCTGTTATGTAATATTGGCTGTTTTTGAGACATGTACAGTATTGATTTTTATCATGTATTGTATGCTGTCTTTGTATTGAAATTGCATTGTTATTTGCTATTTTCCTATGCTTGAGATATGTAATGTTATGTCACTGTTGTAATTGTTAACATGTTGTACACCGCCCTGATCAGTGGAAGGGTGGTATAAAAATAAAACTTTTATTATTTATTTATTAGCAATGTTCAAACATTTATTTTGGTCCACATTTTGAAGCAAACTGAATGCTGCGTTTCTTGGCCTGAAGCAGAGAAATGCTATTTTTTTAAGACTACAGCTCCACAGGCTCCTCCAGGCAGTAAGGCCAAGTTCTT